>NC_135502.1:18218013-18380513 GCF_052857255.1 Amblyomma americanum | reverse complement strand
TTAGACAGGAAAAACTTAGACGGGCAGCGAGACGAGGCATTAGAAGATGCTTTTTCCACTTGTCTCCTGTGGATGGTGTAGCTAAACCTGTTATCGGGAGAGTAACTTTTACTGTATATGTGGTGTGATCAATCTTATCATTTCGCAGAAATGTAGACGGCAGAATACAAGGCGTTTTACCAAAGATCTTCCGGAATTTTTAAAAATAGGCAGTTTGAGTCAGAGGAGCGCTTTCTTGGGCATAGCATTTTCAGTGGTGTAACGCATCAGAGTAGGCAAAGCTAAGACGTGCAAATAGTTTGGTTAACTACCATTGAAAAATAGTTATCTTTTTAACTGGTACTGTTAGCTTCTTATTTATTGAGAGGCGTGTAGCCCTCCGTAGGTGATATCCTCATCGGTTTTAGAATTTCGAGAACGCAGCTACTCTCGTCGCTGTGGCCCGACATATTTTGGCTGTTTCGGCCAGTTACGTGCTCGGGGGAGGTGCTTTGCCTGCAAACTTTTAGAAACCGCATGTAGTTTGGGGCGATGTAGGCAAAGGCCCTCATTACGAAGGTATTAGAATGGTGAGGGGTACACAGAATTAGTGACAGATTATAAAAAGCTCTCAGATTTTATTAGTGAACTAATACTTTATACTGCAATAATTAATAGTTTATACTCAAGAAATAATTGAATCTACTCAGTTCCTCTTTCCTTCATTTTGTTTTTGTGTTTTCTGTTCTTTTCCTACCAACTGCCCTCTCTAATGCTATTCGGAACTGCAGGTACTCTAACTAAAATTTTAAATGTGTTACCTACCTCTTAGTACGAACAATTCAGCGTGAAGCTTTCCCCATGGCTGCGTTTCCTCTGCTTTTCAATTTGGCAAGCGCGCTACTTATCCGTTAGCACACGTTTATCAAGCGGAGGCTATATAGACGGTCCGGCCACGGCCAAGGAGGCAGCTACTCCGCACACTTCCCGTTTACATTTGCGATATTTCTGAACACATAAAGCGTCCATCTGTAGACGATACTCGGTTTGACTACGAAGCCTTCCGCTTCACGTGAGGCTGGATTTTCCCTATGCCGAAGCTTCTTCGTACGCTCACGAGCAAGCCACATCTTAACCGCTGACTGCGGCTGATGAGGCTGTCTTGTGTCTGTCATGGCATAGGAACTGCGCGCCACTTGCGACCTTCGCTCTGAGACGCAAAGAACATGAAGCGGCCATGGGAATTTGAGGTGCGCTCAGCCTAGTCACATGATCTTTCTGCAACATCACCACCAGCAATGGCCCTCAGTTGGAAAACTAGTCTTTAACAGCCCAGGCCCTCGTGACTGCCAGCCGCTATGAGCAGCAAAGAACACGCAGCGGCAACGGGCGCACGAGAGGCGTTCATGCTGAGTTGCAGATGTGCGTTTGTTGTCGGATCAACGAAGCCCACCGCGGTAGAGCTCTGTAAACTGATTTTCGCTGTAGCAAATAAATAAAAGAATGCCAAGTGGGCCATACTGCGATACCTTTTTGCAATAAAACAGTAGCCGAGAAAGACTGCACAATTCAAAGCTGTGCCATGAAAGCCTTTGGCGTTAGAAAAACACGACGATCTTCTTTCCGAGCCAACTGTCTTCACGATGGCTTGACAATATGAGGATGAAAATATTGTCACGTAGTGGGGACGACAGTCAGCCTGGAAAGAAGACGGCTTGGAGCTTTCAAAGGAAACTGTTTATGGACGGACCTCGTGCCCTCAAAAGAGACTGAACTGTAATCCTCGTCTGATCTCGACACGTGCGTTTGAAATGCGTACTTGAGTTTTTTGTGTACATGCATTTTTTTGGCGTGGAGCCGAATGATTTATGCTGCAGAGAATTTTCATATCCAAGCCGATGTAAATACTTTGCAGAGATGTATAGGCTTCAGTAGCTTGGATCTACATGAAATAGTAATATCAGATGCGACAATTCACTCAGTATCTTTGCTTTTTATTGTGTAACGCAGCTGTGCGAGAGAATCTGTTTAAATATAGAAAATGCATCAAGTTCTATAAAGCTCACAACAAAAAGGAAATCAATAGCAGTGGTCTTGTATGGGGTGTGAAAGGCGTGGTGAAAGCCCCGAGTGTTTTAAGCTTGCGATCGAGAGCAGGCCATCTATATGCGACGCTGATGCAGCTTTTAAAGGATGCTTTTTCGCTTTTCTGACTCAAAGGTGCGTATCGCATGCCTGTGTAAGCCGTTCTCTATAGCATACAGTCGGTCGTCCACGAATAGAGGTGATGAAATGAACTCTTCAGAGATTTCTGTAAGGTGTCATCAAGTTCTTTCCAACTTTCCATCAGAATCATTTCAGATACACGAGGTGTTATAAGGACAAACTCCTAATGTGTATATTCACTGAATGAATATAAAATGATTCGCACAAGTGCCGCATCGCAGACGGGCTTCACGATTTCTGCAGACGCTAGTAACAGCGAGACTCGGAAGCTGCGAGCCACTCAAGTTTCCTTTTTTAGTTCAGTTTTCTTTGCTGGCGCATCTCAAATAGAGATAAATAGGGGGTTGGCAAAGCAACGTGCATGGGATGAAAGTTGCAGGCTCTCGCTTTGATATTCTCTAGTGGTAAGGTGTGCCGCCTTAGTATGCGTGCCTTCTTCAACGGAGTCAGGACGCGGCAATTTTGTACCATACTGAGAAGTTCAAAGAAGGTTCTCTGTGCGTCTGCATGAAAAAGAGGAAATTCGACGTCACCATAGAGACAGCAGCAATACATACGTACTTCACCGCGACGGCATGGAAACAAATTTTTTACCGCCATGTATTTTGTACTCTTTCGACGATTAATTAACCAGTGTCGAAGGAAATCACTCGTCATGGTGTCTCTACACCTGCCAAATACCAAAGAAAGACTTCAGAGTGGTCAGGCTTGGGTTGGTTTGTAGATTGTTAAAGGAATGGAAAGAACTGCTAACGATAGACGCAATTGACACTCGCAAATGCACTGCGCTGGGAAGTAAAATAATGCTGTGGATCGCCATCTCAATATCGCGAGTTTTTCGGCAGCATTTACTTTATTTATTCTTAAAGGCTACCTACCGCAACATTATAGATCGAGCGCGATCAGTAAATCTAACCAATGTTACGCTAAAGGAACGCAAGCAGCCAAATACTGTTCAAGAGCCCCCAAAATTCCCCTGAAATTTTCACACGAGCGTCTTCAAATGTACACTGTGGCAGCACACATAAAGGAAGATTGGCATTGAGCACAAACTGCGCACGACAACGTATGATGGTTTAACACCTTAACTAAATAAAGGCTTCTTTTAGTCAATCATGTGAAAAATAAAGATTAAAACACCGGGAAATCTATGCAACACATGAATTGCTGGCAGAGCAAGGGCGGATTTCTCGCATTCTGTTTCACGAAGCGAATTATACTAACATTTGAGAGACGTCAGTAAGGTTTAAAATGAAATTTTTATGCATGCAGGAAGCCGGCCTGGTGGCCTCTCCTGTATCGCTAGAACAGCATATAAATCATGCAAAGAGAACGTGTGGGAAAGGTTTGCTACAACGGCCGCATACAGCGAAGACAATTTGCGCAGTATCACTGCCCTGTATCTATTACGGTGAACGAACATCGCTCGAAGCCATTCCCGGGAATGGAATGCCAGCGCTTCGCGAAGCCAGAGGCCGACGGTGACGGTTAGACAGTGCTTCGCTTTACGCGAATGGAGCTTGTACCTAATGTGTCGCAGTGACTGATGGCTTGTCGAGCCGAGAAAATTGCATCAAATGGATCATTAATCACAGCACCACGGAGAACACGCACGGAAGCCTCCGTCGCGAATGCAATTTCGCCGAAGCGCATAATTTATCGCTGGCACTGCTTCCAACGACTCGTGTTCTCTCTAAACTAGGACCCATCTGCAGCACCCTCTGCACATCGCAGGGGCGCTCCCCTGAGCCTGGAAAGATAGGGGCCCCCAACAGTCCGGTGTAACTTAAGCAACACATACGAAGTTTTTCGAAGTGTTCTTCGCGCGAGAGATACCAGTTCATTCTGCAACCAATAAGCGGATCATTGCGTTGACGAAACGGCAATATTTATGTCGGTAGCAGCAGTGTGCAAAAAATGAGTAGACCCAGTGACATTTTCGACCGAAAGGGGCCATCTAACGCAGGGGATAATCCTATGACGTGATACGACTGGTAAGCTGCTGTACTGAGCAACATTAACTGGGAAGGGGGGGGGGGGGGGGGGCTAATACAGAATCTCATGACATGCTTTTCCATTTCCTTTGAAATCGCCACAGCAAGGGAACCGTCGGCCATAAAAGTTTGCGTGATCTGCGATGCGTGGCGGAGCCAGGGACAACTGCATTCCTGCGCCATCTACCATCACGAAGCGTCACATTCACCAAAGCTCGATTTCAATTTTATCAGATCCATAACACCTGCATAACGAAAATCTAGTTGCACCAAGTTGTGTAAAATGTAACCAATATTTTTCTCGTTTACTTAGTTCCTAAGAAATCCCGCCAGTAGAATATTTTATGAAGGAACAACACGTAGAGTTCTTTCAGCTTTTGCAGTAGATTAGTACGAGGAATTTCAAGCCACCGCGGTGGGCTAGTGCTTATGGCGCTCGGCTGCCAACCGTGCGCATAACCGTATTGAACGCCTTCCCTGGCTCCTCTTCTTTTCATGTAAAACTATGCAGTGCCTCCAATATACACTAATGTTAAACAACTAACTAGCCCGAACGCAAACTACGCTGAATATATTTATTGGTTCTGGCTCATCACAGAGAAAAAGAAATGTCCTATCCACACCCGTTCGAGCATACCTCTCTAAAAAAAAAAGCACGATATGATCGGAAAATCTATTGCTTCGAAAACAACAAAAAGAAATCCTGATCCCAAGAGACGCATGCGGGGGCGAGACTAGCCCTCTACCGGCCATCGCCCACGCGAAGACGGCTTTATTCGGGCCAGTAAGCGCTACGTACGGACCAAAGCCTCTTCGCGGGACGTCCGGATCTTCCCCATTCAGTGCTGCGATGAGATTTGAGGCTCAGACAAAGGAAATGACCAGAAACAAGAAATAAAAAAGACTGCTTTCTCGCATGCGCCATTGGAGACGCTTAAGTCTGCCTTCATTTTCTCGAAGGCGATCGTTCGCCTCGCCGCGAGTGTCTTTGGTTCACCAGTGGTGCAAGTCTTGTGTTGATGCCTTGCGTGTGGAGCCTGGTTTCATTCCCAGGCAGTGCATTTTTTTTTTTGTGGGTATGTGTCGACTAAGCGACTTTTTGTCCGCCATCTTTCCCAGGATGGCGGACAAAAAGAGGAAGTCAGCAAAATAGGCTAAACGCACTGAATATGGGGTGAAAGTGGGCTCTACTTTGGAATTCTAGCATAAGCGGGTAGAGGACCACCTCTATTCTCTTCGTAGAATGAACGCAACTAGCGAAGAGCATGCCCAGGAAAACTGCGGATTTCAGAAGGGATTTTTTGTTGAGTTACTCATAACCGCTCGCAGATAGATCTCTCGTCCGCTGTTCAACTTTCCGCAACGAGATGAAACCCAAGTTCCGTCTATGCACCGATTAAGATAAAAGAGAGCCTGATTTTTTGTACATAGATGACTCGTTGTCGCGCCATTCAGAACTTATATACCTCAGTATCTGCTGAAAGGCATCATATTAAACTGAAACCAACCTATAGCATATATTTGTTGACACAAAAATGCCGCAAAATGTGGCGAACTTCAAATAGAGAAAAGTGCGGAACAATTGTATTCATCTGCATTGTACAAAAGCACGATATAGAATAAGCACGCCCCTTACCTCAAAACAGCTTGGTCTCTAAAACACACGCTGGTGATTTCGTCACGTTGCATCATAATGAGCTAAAGTGCTTAGGTTCAGGGCCAAAGGAGATCTACAATTCCGCGTTTGCACGATAAGAAGCATCTGTTCAAGTTTTCAAGCAGGTGCTGCCAAGCGGGTGATGTGTCCGTACAGGTGGCAATCAAGATTACAAGCTACATAAAAACTATTTGAAAGACATCTAAATATTGCATTTACGGGACTGGCGTCAAACCAGCGGTACCCGCCAGTCATTTTACAGCTTATTTCATATATGTGTAATTGAGCAGTGCCATCCTTAGAATACCTTTATAATACGACACCAATGTTACTTTCAGCGACAAACATGACGTCAACCTTACGAGGAAAGCGCGCTAAGAATTTAACTTAAACGCACCAATTGTCACGTAATGTCACAATCATTTCGAATGCTCTCGAAAATGAATGTCCAAGCCTCAACCGCAGCTCAAAGTAGATGACTTCAACTATCCAGAATCCGTCATTCCGAACCTGACGCCAGCTGTGCACACCATCTTATTAAACGCAGTTTTAATTCTGTTCGACCAGAAAAAAAAACGCCTGCACTTACTCATGAGTGCGCAGTGAGATCAGACGGCAAATGATGCAAAGCGACGCAAAGGTCATGAAAGGTTTGCCCTTTACGCTTCGCGACATGCTTTGCAACATTTTCGTAATATGTCAGCAGGGTGCCTTCGCGTCAATGGTGTTTGGCAATATTCCAAAGGTTCTCGGTGGCTATGCTATTCCACAGCGGAGCGCGGAGTGCTGCCAGTCGAAGATCAGAGAAGCTCCAGCTGCTTGCGTAGATCATAAGATTAAGTTTGCTGTCGAACAGCAAATGCACTTCAGCGCTCCTTCTTTTGACGAGACGATCTCGCGTATCGGCTAGCTTTGCTAGTGATGAGTTTTCAAGTCATTGCGGATTTTTATAAGACCTGAGCCGCAGTCTCGCAATAGCTCCGTGCCCCGAGGTCTCAGTTCAGCGCTGGAAACGCTCATCTTGCCCTGCATTTCTTGCTACAGGATGCAATTTCATTGCATTTGCTTTTCTTCCTGGAAAAATTAAGGCAAATAATGTGCACGAAAATTTATATGCCATAACAAGTGAGTGTTGCAACAAGCGAGTCTTCTCTAACATTATCAATACAAAGCGGAATCGTTGAAGTTGTGAAGCACGCTAGCATTTACTGCGAATACGGCATGTGGTTGTTTGTTGCTCGCTTTTGACCGAGACTTGACGAAGAGTTCGCAGACGGAATCTCCTTTCCAAGCCATTATCTCTGAAGTTTTGTGTATTTTGAACCGCGGAATGTTATCGACGGTGAGACCGCTGTAGTAGGGCGCGCAGTTTTACCTGCCAGAAATTAGCTAGAAGGCATCCGGGTTTTTCTCATTGAGCCGTAGAGTAGGCAAACACATTTGGTAGTTTCTTTTCTGTGTTGCGTCATAGAACCGACGAAATGATGACTGCTTTGTGCAGTGGCACAAAGCATAATATATCGTGTGTCCGGTCGGTGCCTTGTGTTTTGAATCTTGTCTCTCTGTACCACCGTGGGTAAATTACAGCATCGACAAAAGCTCGGCGGGGATCCTATGCGCAAGGAAATCTTGTGTATGCTTTGGCCTTGAAACTAATCCCGCGGCGTGAAATACCCTGCACTAGTTCCAGTTCCCATGACACGTTTGGTTTCAGTATCGGCTCGTTTAGCGACCATAATTTCATATTGCATATCGAAAAACGTTGTTGATTTAGACTTTTAAAACTGGGTTCACCACCTGCGCTCAATCTTGCAATCTTGTGCCCTAAAACCAATATTTAAAACCTGAATATTTAAGTCTTAATTAATTATCCATCCTTTAACGCGGCTCTATTATGCACCTAATGTCCCTCTTGCCGTAGAATCTGCCTGCACACATCCATTTGAAGCATATTTTAAGCCTATATTAGATATTAAAAAAACGTCCTGTGCATGATACGTGTACAGGCTGTATTTATTGCTATAAAAACATGCATGAGGTAACGTATGTTACGCTCATTGTTCTCACGCATGAGCGCAGAGTTCAAATCAGCGATAGTTTGACATAATGGACTGTTGATATGCCTCAAAATGACGAGCGAAAAAAAATTCTCGTTGTGCACGGCTGAGATGCATCAGGAAGACCAACAAAAAAAAAACTGACATATATTTTTAGCGCAGGTCACAACTGTGACCTGGTGTTGTGCACTAGCTTGAGGCTTCTAACAACAGAAATGAATCCGTTGTAACTCTTAATTAACAATATGAATAATGGAGCATTTTGTAGGATAACGCAGTATTAATGAGCAAACCTACCTTCTGGCTACCAACATTTTTATACTGCGTTTGAAATCTGACATTCATCCTCCCTAATCATAGTTTTTTAGGCCTCTTTTCTGGCGTGCACGGAACATCCTCGCATCGAAATGCAACGAAACGATACACTCGATGTGACGGTAGCACAGATGGTTTCCTGAGAACGATAGCGCCCGAGGGCCATTATAACTTTCTCTGACGTTTCCTAAACTTTCCTAGTCGGAACCGGCGCACGGCGCATCCTATATCTCGCTCGTGCAGGCATGAGCTGCTCGAATGATGGACGACATGCGCCCTGTTGCGCCTCTTGTAACAAGAACGCCGCCACGAAGAAATCGGAAGGGCTAAGGCGTCATCAGTCACGGCTGGAGAAAGTGGCTTTTTTATTTCTTTCGAAGACGGGAAAACTTGAAGCAGAGCACGCGTGGCAGATACACAACAGCTACACTCTAGACAAGCAAAACGTCTACCGTTCGCGCTGCATAGGACAGAGAGCAGACCCGCATAGAAACAGGCGCCGCATAGAAAAAAAAAAGGGGGGGGGCAGTGAGGTTTGGCAAATATTTTACTTGAGTATGAAGGATCGGATTCTGTTACATTTATGCTCACGCCTTTGGCGACGTGCAAGTTATATCATTCCCGCTAGGTTTTGCTATGCTTGCTCTTCTTCCCTTGTCGCCAGTTTGTTTCTATTGTTGCCGTGGTCCTGGTGTTATTGTTTTGAGCTTCCTTTCACAAGACGAGTTAAGTAGCCGGAGGTTATTTCTGTAGTCTGCCGAGAATAATCACGATCAAGCATATGTTATTCTGCAATTTTCTAAGGTATTCCTTACGGCCGTCGCAAGATATCTAAAATGCCCAATCGCATTGACTGTCTCCAATGGCAAAATCATGGAAAGGATAGTGCTTACACGTTTTTAGTGGTCCCTAGATTGCTACCATATATACCCAGCTGTAATATTCGGGTTTCAACGCGGCCGGTCATCTTTTGTAGATTACTTGTGTCATATCAACACCAAAATTATTAAAAGCGCCTGACCGTGCTTTTGCTCACGGATGTCAAAGGCGCATACGACAGCGCAGCTTACCAGGCCATTTTGGACAATCTGTAAGAAGCTTAAATAAGTTATCGCTTGTTCTGCCAGATAGGTAGTTATGTCTAATAGACAAGGTCTAAGGACATACCAACGTTTCCTTTTTTTCACTTGTCATGTGGTCCCACTGGCTGGGGTATTGAGCTCAACACTTTTTAGTACTGCCCTTGTCAGCCTTGTTGACTTAGTACTACAGTCGGCGCAACTCTTCATCGATGCTCGCGAAGCCATCAGGTGTTACGCGCCCGCAAGTGCGAGTGCGGCTTCAAAAGAAGGCAAATATTCTTAAGTCCTAACTTCGCTTGCAAGGACTGAAGAACTCTATCGAAAAGTGTTCCCTTGTCGCCGTTACACGAAAAAAGCCTCTCTCATTGTACCGCATGCGTAAATGAGACAGCAATACCCTAGAAAAGAAACCACCGCTATAGCTCCCATAGTTCGTATAAGAAGAGATTGACAACAATTGTTTACGTCCTCTCCTCTCTCGCGGGAAAGTGATTTGAGCATCAGTGATGAGCCATACGACTCATTATTCAAGGTAAACCTTCGAAACAGTCTCCCTGTACTTGAAAGCATTAGAAAAGCTCGACAAAGCGTGCGGGCTCAAGCTCTCCAGACGCGCCCAAGATAGCCAAAATGTGCTTTTATGGCCGCAACCGTACTGATAGTCCACAGGCATCCAGACTCTCTCACATTACAGCTGACGTCCTGGCGACGCATATCAGAGATTTATCTCGGATTGCTTCTCACCATCTTGCTATCCTTCCTCTTACCAGACCACGTGCATCGCTTGCAAGAACCACTGATGCCCACAGCGCCATTATGTAATCCCAGTTCACACTCGTCTCTAGACAGTCCGCACTATTACGAAGGCGCGAACTGCTCGCCACGAGGGCGATTTTGTGTCCATCCTCATCTCGAGAGCCGACGCAGCAGGTGGGCTTCGAACACTGGCGCGAGAGATCACGCTTGCCTTGTGGAATTCCGGCCAGTTTTCGAACCCGCGTCTATTATCCCTGGGTCCGGACCTGAAGCTACTGCTTCCATCCGGCCTACACGACGTGAGGCATCTTTGCTGTGTCATCGGTGGCTTTGTGTCGCATTCACAAACCATTGCTCTGCTGCGATCGGCATGGCTGATAACACTGCACGTGACATCTGTGGCTTCGATGAGACCATATCTAATGTTCTTTGTGAATGCACAGCATACACTCCTGAAAGACATTCTCTGCGCTGTGCGCTGGAACAAATCAATTCACGGCTGCTAACGGAGTTGAAGATTCTTGGACACTGGCCGCTGCCGATCATCGGCGGTGGGGGCCTGGCAGGCCCTCCTACAGTTCTTAGAAGTGTCAGGCCTGCACGACAGGCTGTGACTTTGCCTATGCCTTTTCGCCTTTTCTTTTTCATTACACTCCCTTTTCTCTCTCATCTTTATAACCCCTCATCTCTTACCCCCAATGCTGGGGAGCAAACTGGTTTTATCTGCCAGTTAACCTCTCCGCGTTTCCTCCTACTCTTGATGACTATGAATTTTTATGGCGCAAGGGCATCTATGGCCAAAGAGGCCGTAGCACAAGGTATTTTTGGTTACTCAAGGTGGGGTCAAAGACCAATTTTCCAAGCATTTTACCCCTGAAAAGACGAGCACTAGGACAGGGGAAGCTTGTACCCATTTTACAAGTACTCCTCCACCGCCTGCATTAACCTTGTGTGCTCTTTCTCATACCTGGAATCAGGAAAAAGGTCGACTGATCACCGACAGCATTAAAACAGGTCACCATTAAAATTTGCTTGAAAACCACGGACATCAGCGTGACGTCTACACAGACGACTCGGTGAATCTCATGAGTTTTGGGCTAAGTGGTCATCCCCGTAAGGATGGCAGTAATAACAGCAAAAATATCTCACCAGATTTAATTGAAGGGTGCCGAGCTTAGTACTCTTCGCGTCACCATTGAGTATATCAATCCAGTAATGGCTCAGCAGTAGTCTATTTTCATTGACTCCAAAGCAGCCCGCCAAGACTTACAAGCTGATCTTCGCTGTGTATTCTGTGAACAGCTGATCACAGAAATCCGAGAGCTACCTCACTCTGCCAATGGTTACGCGGCAACTGAGGCAATCATGACGGCGGCTGGGTGTCGATCTGATTTTCAACGAAGCGCGTTGACTTCGAACACTTGTGCGGGAAATCACGCTTGCTTTGTGGAGCTTCCGCCAGTTTTGAACCCACGTCTACAGACTCTGGCCCCCGATCTGCAGCCCCGATTTCCGTCTATCCTACCATGACAGGAAGCAACTTTGCTGTCGCGCCTGTGGCTTTATGCCGCATTTGCGAACCACTGCTCCTTTGTTAACGGTATAGCTGATAGCCCTGCATGCGCTATCTGCAGGTGCGACGAGACTTCCTTTGTGCATGTCCTGTATACAGTTTCTGAATGCATTCACTAAGCTTTGCTCTGGAGCGTCTTGATCCACACCCGCTGACGGAGAAGATGCTCAGACAGCGGCCGGACCGCAGCGATCGTCGGCGGCGAGTGCTTACAAGGTACTGCTCCGTTTCTTTAGAGCGCCGCGCCTACATGATAGGCTATGACTTTGACGCAGGCTGTTTGCTGACTTTATTTTCCTCTTAGCTCCCTGTTCTTCACCTTCATGCCAATCATTCCTTCACCCCATAGAGGGTACCGAAATGATGTTTTGTCCCGCTTAACCTCCCCACCTTACATTCCACCCCCCTTCTAACCCCGACTAAAGATTATGTACATCGTTTTTACACGGTCTTGGTCGAGATGTGCAGTTATTCTTTTCCTGATAACTACCTTGTGCGCGTGTGGCCAATGTCGCCATCGTGTTTTTTTAGGGGCACAAGTTTGCCCAATAAAACATTTCCTTTAGATTTCAGGGGCGGAATTAAGGCCGACTCTTGGAGTGGGCGGTTCTACACCCAGAATACAATTCTTAGGCTTTCTTTGTCGGAAAAATGAATTTTTTTCCATGGTTTTCGTTTAAGATATTTCAGTTAGATCAGGGGAGAGGGGATGTCCTTTCAGCTCCCCCTACCTCTCAACAAGGCTGTTCATGCTGTCTGTTTGTTTGCTTACGTACCTGGATGACTGTGTGTCTTCACTGCAACGTGATCTTGTAAGTTTCGTGGCAGATCTTGATCTTGGAAGTCGGCCATATTTGTAGCACTTCGCATTGCTGAATGAGCAGCACCAATCTTGAAAGTGCTGACTGCAGTTATTCGTAGAGCTGTTCTTGGCGTTCTTGACAACTCTGGACAGAGGTTAGATATGAGTCCCTAAGCATGCTTACATGAAGGCACATTGTTTTCTTTCGTACTTTATTAAGTGCTCACAATGCATCCGAAAATTAAAAGCTGTGCACTCTGCTTTATTTTTCACGGCTAATGGCCAAACTGCGAAAGGGTAACTCGTTAACAACCACAGAATGAAGACGCGGACAGAGAACTACTGCGCATACTGATTTGTAGCTTTGATGGATGACATAAGAAATGGCACGCACATGCTAATTCTGCACAAATAACGCCAATGCGCACGATCTACACCTTATTGGTTCCTCAAGTGGTATCTAGTTTTGTTGGTCATCTCGTACGCTAAACCTCGTTAGACGTAATTTTTATAAAGCCCCCCCCCCCCCCCCCCAAAAGTAAAAGAACTGCTTTACATAACAAATGTTCGTCCGGTACTCGAATGCGCTTGCGTGGTATGGGACCCTCAAAGCTCTAATCTTATAGAAAAGCTTGAACGCGTCCATAACTGCGCTGCAATATTTGGTTCAGGTAATTATAACTTCAGTAGCAGTATTACATTGTTTAAAGAGAACCTTGGTTGGAAAACACTAGCACACCGCCGATGAACTTCAAAATTAGAACTTTTTTCCGTATTTACTCTGATCTCACAAAAATAAATAAGACCTTGTACATTTCCCTCCCCACTTCATCTCTAAACGATGTGATTACGAGTGGAAAGTGCTCGAAATGCGCTGTCGTACTAATGTCTACTGTAATTCATTTTTTTTTCCGCATGCTTCCGCACACTGGAATAGGCTTCCCAAGAGCATTGGTGAATGTAAAACGTGTTCAGAGTTTCTGTCTTTATTGTCACGCAGTCTGCCGTAGAATAATATCATCCCGTTCACTTCATATCTTTTGGCTGGCGTTGCGGTTCATGCGATAGTGTACCCTTTCCTTTTCTGTGTTGTAATTTTGCACCGAGGTACAGTGAAGACCGTTTGCCGTCGAGATGACTTATCGATGTTACGTATTTTGTTACTTTCTTGCTTTTACCAAATGTGCGTAGCTTTTTTAAGTTTTTGTCACATGTTCATTTTCCTCCAATTGTCCCCCTGCAATAATGTCCTTACGAGGATGATGGTACTTGTATAAATAAATAAATAAATAAATACAAATAAATAAAGTAATGACTATGGCCCGAATGAAAAGCCATCATACGACCTTCATACGGTCATCATACGACCTCTATCATTAGCTTTCCACACCGATAAATGTCGCTCAACGCGTTGTCTGCGGTGAAAAAAAAAACATGTAAGAATCGCGCGCGAGTGCCCTTCCATCTGAAAGACATAGGCATATTAAAATAGACCGTAACGTGGGAGTCTCCCTATCCTTGTGCAAATTGAACCAGATCTCCAAGTTGCATTAAAGCATAAATACGCAAGTAAAGGACAGCAGAAATGGCGCCTCAAAATTTTGCTACACGATCTGGACAAAATAAAAACTAGGAAATATTTTCTATTTATGAAATCCACTGCGCTATGGCCGTCCATATTTACAGGCATATCATATTTTGTTTCAAGCGCAGGGTTTCACGCTAACACACTGTCACGATGCCCTTGATAAATGGCTACCCTTCCGCCTCGGCGTCCAGTTTCAACTACGTCCCTGGCCTGAGGAAAACATTTACTCAGAATATTTCGTATTTCTTTTCCTACAGCTTCATGGTGTCGCACGTGTTCTACAAAATATGCATATATATAACATTTCAAATAATAACGTTGCCTCTGAAAAGAAACTGAGTTATGATGCACCGCCGTCTGAAACCCATGCACACAATATTCTGCATCGCAAATTGCTTGGTTCGGCATAAGGTTTCAGTGCACCCCAACTTTGAAACTCTCACCGATCCTCAAAACCTTGCCGTTGGATCTCAACTTTCACAAAATTTGAGATATAGGTGCAGTATTTTTTTGTTGTGCAGATTTGGCCCGGTAACCGTAGAAGTGGGCGGTAGAAAGTTAGGTGAGGTGTTGATATTAAGAAGTTTGTGGGGATAGGGTGGCTGCAGCTTGTGCAGGACAGGGTTAATTGAAAATATATAGGAGAGGCCTTTGCCTTACAGTTGGCGTAGTCAGATTAATTATGATGATTATTTAGCCCAAGTGCGTAGATTTTTTAGCTTTTCCCAACGAAGTTTGAAAGGACCCAGCGAGTATGCAGCAAACGCATTGAGCAGAACGCCCATAGCCACGTGCAGCTTCGGAGAAGCAGTATGCACAGGGTTAAGTGCACTCGAAATGGTAGCTTTATGCTGGAATGTCGTTCCGCGTGCTCTTGCGCAAACTGCCGAATATTCATCCTCACAAGCCAGATTTCTCCCAGGTAGGCGCAATTATATCAGCAATACGCAGTATTTATAGCTCATACAGGCACTAGCGATGACTAAATGCCATATGCATGAGTTCAACCATTGTGCGGGCTTGTAATAGAATTCTGTTCCTCATCCGCTTGGCCAAGTTCTGGTAACAAAAAATGAATATAAATAAAAGGAAAAAAATCAGGCCTTGCAATCTCGCGTAGTTATTTATTTATTTACTTATTTATTTATTCAAGGTTCTCACAGGCTCTTTTTATAGAACAGCACTGCATATAAGGAAATTGCAATCAGCAAGACATGAAAAAAAAACCCTCTGTACGTTGAAATGAAGCAAGCATATATGTGATGAATAAGTGTCTATGGGTTCAACAAAACCAGCCAGAAAAGCAAGGAGGGAGGCAAGATAAGGCATAGTGGAGTAGTAAATGAATATAGCCGTATTAGGGGAAATAAAAGCGTCTGTATAACCTGCACCATGCTGACACACACACTTTGGAGTTCCTGAAATAATGCGAGAAGCTCTCACACGAGGTGCATTCACCAGACTCTCTACAGCCCTGCACATACGGTGCACTAGAATCGCAGTGACACTGCCCCTCACGCAGGTGAAGGCGTCAGTTTTCAATTACGGAATACTGCATTAATCGAAAACCGCTCATAACGGACGACAGATAACTTTGCTATAACCTCGAGGAAAAACCCACTCGGTAGGTGGAACTTGTAAGCGTAAGCACAAGTGCCAAACTTCGCTAACATTTTCGAAGGGCAAACTGAAATCACGCAAGCGAGATGTCAAGAAATAAACAAATACATGTGGCAGTAATCAAGGCCTACTTAACATTCAACTTGAAGCAGCTAAGTGCGGTTTAAGATCAGTGAAATGAAACGAAATGTCTGGACACTCAAACATGTAACAACCGGTTAACTACAAGTGCAAAAAAAAAAAAATACTGGAGCGGGATAGAGTAAGGCATGTTGACAATGAAGGCACCCAGTTTGGAAAAGTGCACTGGGGAAGGGAGGGCGACATTGACGAAAAGAGACAACAGAGCACGCACGTTCGCGCCCCAGGAGTTATAGCACATGCACAGCGGCAAAAAAAAGAACATAGTATAAAAAATAGAGGCGGTATTCTATATCTAAAAAAATCTACTGGTGCTAATATGCTACACCATAAAACTTAAGAAAAATAGAAAAAAAAACAAAATTTCCAGTGCCTATCCCGAAAAGAAGGCAAAATGAACGGGACGTCTTGGGTTGTGGTACAAGCAAAGGTGTCGTATTACGTGCTGCCCAAACAGGCTAAGTTAATTAGCAGCGCCGGCAATTAGCGGCCTGATACACACGCGCAGGCCAGGATATCTTTAGTGCTGGGAGTTTTGTCATTGGATGCCTCTTCCATTATCGCTGCCGTCGAGTCGAGGCGCTTCGGTTAACCGCTACACTCTCTTTCGTTGCTTTTCTCGTGGTCTTTATTTTTTCCCTTGTTCGCATGTTGAGCTGAAAGCGAGAGCTTGTAATTCATCGCAGCTAATTATGTCCGGCATAATAATAATAATAATTGGTTTTGGGGTAAAGCAAATGGCGCAGTATCTGTCTCATATGTCGTTGGACACTTGAACCGCGCGTGTACGAGCTTGTTTTAAGGGCAGCGTGCATATCGGCCATGTAGTAAAACTTGCTTCTCATGAAATAAAGTTTGTTGGGTCCTGCGCAAGAAAAACGCTTGTGCAGCAGATAGGCTTACCATCGTAAGGACAGCTGCTTGGGGAGCCCAGGAGGCGAAAATTTGAGAATCCGAGGAGCATTGCCAATTATCGTGTCCTGTGTCATGCGGGATTCGCAGCCATTAATGAACACTTCCCCATACAGGCCAAACTTTTAATGCTCTTTGCAATCAAGTTGTGCGAATGGCGTCGACTCGGTTGTCGAACATGAAGGTTATTTTCAAACAAACCTGTTTAGAAACCTTCAGACCATTCAAACTGAAAAAAAAAAACTTTCCAGTGGCCATGGCACCAAACTTGAAGCTTAGACATGCGAACTGTGGAATTGCCTGGGAAGTGGGCACCGGTGCAGTCCTTCCCAGGTTGAAGGAAGGCTTGGTTTTCACGAAAGCAATTTATCTGAATCCGGTGGTTGGAATACTTTCGTAACAGTGAACTAATATTCTATGCGTTCTTGCTGCACCAGTTCGTTGCGGTCACTTTCCAAGATTTATTTCTTGCCGCCGTGCCAGGCGACTTATGCCGACGTGAGCTTGACACGCTTACAGGAGGACAGCTGTGCCTGGGGTATTCTGAACTTCTCACCACTCGACAGTAATTCCTTGGTACGTGCTGCAAGCCCGCTACCAACTTAACGGCTCACATAAATTCTGCGTATTAAGGTGTATTGTATATATAATTATATGTGTTACTGGTTCGTATCACCGCGAGCGTCTTTGGGTGTCTTAGATATTTTTTTTTGTTTCGAGTATCGTTACTGAACAAGCATTTCCATAAACTAACAGTGATTCCCACACTTGCGATGTATGTTCAATGAGCCCGCGTGGCTTGCGGCTGCGGGAGAAGGACTGTGTCCCGATCGTTTCGGATGTCTGAAGCACAAGTTTGCTTTCTCAGAATGTTCGTTTTGTGGACCAAGTTGCGCCGGCGCAATGTGGCGTGGCCCAGGTGCGGGCGCCTCTCGCGGGCGGAGTGCACGGGTATGTTGAGTCCGTCTCACCCCGTGGGACATGTTGGGACTGCGCGATAAGCACACCTCTGTGACGTTCGTGGATGGTATGTACGCACAGTTAGCATCTACGGTCATTTTAGCGTGGAAGGGTTTCGCCACTAGCAGCGGTTATTTCGGTCATTTGACGAAGCACTGATGACTGGCTCTTTTGAACCCACTCCTGACTGTCACATGACAGTCACACGGCAGGGTATGTTCAGATTCACCATGCAGTTAATGTATAAAGTAGCACGACAGTGAATGTTAGCCATAAGCCGTATGAGTGCGAATGTCCGGCAGATTTGCGATTGTTTTCACATATTTTCTTTTTGTTATTAAACAATTTTTATCAAGGCTTGCACGTCAAATTTTTGCAGCACCAGTTCTTTTTTCGTATTTCTAACCCCCTGGATGAAAATCCACGCTCAAACTCGCCTGGGTAAGAATAAAACACATCCAAGTTTTGATATGCGCACTTGGCCGCAAAGGTGGGAGAACAGGGCATCCGCTCTATTCAGGCGAGCCAAGAGAGGAGGCTAAGATGAAGACGCGCAACGAGTAGAAGACGAAAAAGAGGAAGAAGTTCTTTATAGCATGCACAGGCTTCTATGAGAAATGATGGCGGAAGTGCGTTAATATGCCACTATTCGGAAATGTGATTGGTGGCAACGCGTATCTGCATCCGAAGCACTGATTGTTGCGCGGCTATGATTGCGATTATTACTCTAACCTCTTCCTTTTCTTGTCCTCCGCCTTTTATCGGACATAGACCACATTTTTTCCCTCGCATGCTAATCTTTCTTTATACTTTTTTTTGCACTTTCTTAAAGGCACTCTGCACTCAGTCCCCTTCCAAACCTCTTCCTCTGGCTCTCGGTTTATATGTTTCCGCATTTTCCGTAGTATGAACACTGTCTCACTAACAGACCATCTTTTCTGCCCGCTGGTTGCCGTGGCCGAGCGTATTGATTCATCGCAATATTCGTTTGGTTTTCTTTAGGTTGTGTTTATGTTCTGACGCACCTTTATCGGTGATAACCAATAGCTGCGCAAGACGCAAATGGTTTCACCGAATGCAGCAGCTTGAGACGTATCTGCTCCGAGTAAGTAAAGAGATTTTCATACTGAGCTATGTCTCCGCAAAGAAAGACGCCCAAAGCTCGAAGTTTAGTTCATGCTATATAAGCGTATTAAACATGCATTTTTTTTAGTTGTCGCTCGGCATTTATGGAAGGAAGCTGTAGGTTCTGTAAAGGGCCACGAAGGCAGCTGAAACTTTCTGCAAAACTGTCGCCCTTGGAAAAATAAGTGCGCCACTCACGCAAAGCATGCTAGGCTCGTTATCTAAAACGTTCCTACCAGCAGGCTCCCAGAATTTTCAGCGAATGAAAAACTAAACGTCGTACAAAGAGAAACGGTACAATGCGAATAACGGCACGAGTAAAGTAAGCAGACAAGTAAAGGAAAAGCAGATCTAGATACCTCGAGACGACGTGCTGTGAAGAATGGAGTCCCTTCGGGTACTTAGATGCCAGAGGAAGCTGGAGCACCTTTCCGGTCATTATTCACGGAGGGTTGGGACAAAACGGGCGAGCGGAAGTCACAGCCTCATAAATCAAGCCCCGTAGAAGTACCGCGTGCACTGCCGAAATGTGTCGCTTGCCATGGCGCGAAAGCATTGGCATACGAGCATGGTGCATGCGACGCAGAAACGCAGCCAGCGAAATCCTTGAACACAGAAAGGTGGGCATGACACACCGTATGTTTCATGAAGACGATATGCTAACACAGTGCTACGATCCTGTCTTCGCAGTATGGTTTTTCACGCCTGAACATGCAAAAAGCGCTGTCCAGCTTTACATTATTTAAGCGTTACTTAGCAGAGAACCTCTTGCTTCCTGAAGAAGCCCGCAGAGTTGCCCGCCCTCGCATCCTCGCCTCCAAAAGATTGCTCCAAATCAGGCTATGACGTTCATCGGCGTTATCGCACTTACGTGCCTGATGATTTATTGTTGCTACGAAGACCACTGAAAATACTGGCCTATCTAAGAAGTTTATTGCCCAATATGGCCCTACGTTATTCTTGGCCGCATCATCTGGCTGATTTATCGAAAAATGACGCTCGATTTGCGCATTTAGGCCGAATAAGAAGTAGGTACGCCAGCCCTTTGTGACCTTAGTTTTGCGTTGTTTATCGTCCACCTGCTACCTAGGTCACGCTATCTTGTGACTTCATCACAACCAGCCAGCACACCTGGGCTAGTTGCCCTCAACACGGTGAGCAGGTTGCCACCTGCCACCTAGGTCATGAGATCTTGTGACGCCATCATAACCAGCCAGCACACCTGGGCTAGTTGCCCACAACACAGCGGGCAGGTCGCCACCTGCCACCTAGGTCACGCATTCTTGTGACGTCACTACAACCTGCAAGCACACCTTGGATAGTTGCCCACGACATAGAGGGCAGGTTGCCACCTGCCACCTAGGTCCTGCGACCTTGTGACGCCATCATAAACAGCCAGCACAATTGGGCTAGTTGCCCACAACACGGCGGGCAGGTTGCCACCTGCCACCTAGGCCAAGCATTCTTGTGACGTCACTACAACCTGCCAGCACACCTTGGATAGTTGCCCACAACACAGTGGGCAGGTTGCCACCTGCCACCTAGGTCACGCGATATCACAACCAGCCAGCACACTGTGGGCAGGCGGCAACCTGCCCACCGTGTTGTGGGTTGCCACCTGCCCATCGTAGCAGGAGGCCCACCTGCCAGAAGCAGGCTTCGGACAAACACACAGCGGCTAAATGCAGGGAATGGCCACTACTGACGGTAGGGCATTAATAGCTTGCCTCAGGGCAAGTGGCTGTCGTTCGGCACGAACTCGGCACCTACGTTGCGCTTTGGAAAGCCTGTCATTCCCGCGAGTTTCATTGATTCGCCCCGCGGCTCCGGCTGCATAGGGCGAGATTTTACACCCTAACGTATCCCGATACATTTAAAGGGACTACACCAGACGTGGCGCTCTACCTCGAACAGAGGCAGCGGATAACAGGAAAACTAGGGCTCCCCGTTCAACTTAAAAAAAAACGCAGATTGTAACAATATTCCATTAATGTGGAAGGAGCAATGAGAACTTCTTTTGTTGTTTATGCACGCAATGTAACCAAATTTGGTAAGATATGCAATGTTTTCTGCAAATTTCTGAGGAATTTTTAACTTTACGCTAGCTGTAATAGTTGATGAGAAATGTCGGTTAACATTCACGATGAGTCACGCTTGTGCTACTAATTAAGGAGAAAGTGCACTAGTTGTTGATGTCAGCAGATTCACAAAGCTCTGTTTAGTGCTATATATCGATGACTTCTTTTCTGGATGGTTAATACGTAACAAAAATAAAAGTTAATCTTTGGTACAGCAACTTTACACGATAAAATTTGTTAAAAAATCACTTTCGAAAACTATTGCACGTATGTATACAAAGAACTGGGAGCGTAATTGCAGTCTTCAATATCCCAGGACTGATTCACTAAAAGCATGATCCTTCTATTGCCACTCGTTACGAAATACCGAACGGATGAGCGATAGCAACTGCAGAAAAAGGAGAGCTGTGAAAATTATTTAGTTCACCCCAACCTATGCAAAAACAGTCTCAAATTGTCAAAACACGCCTAAGCAGCGTACATTACTAAAGGCAGACGAGATAGCGCAGAAGTGACAGCTGCCAAGGTCACTGTTGTAGGGATATGCGAATGTTCGAAATTTTGAAATATCGAATCTTATATCCTCCTATACGATTGGCTGAACGAATCAAATAGCACATTATATAAATAATTCGGAAAAAAATCGAATATGATTTTAAGTTCTCGAAAAGTTTTCGACAATAGACTAGAGGATCGAATCAGGCACGCCGTAGTTGTATTCGACGGCTGTTTCGGAAACAGGACCCGCTTCGACGCAGCACAGCCTGCTTCCACAACTTCGCGTGACTTCGTTCATGTTGGTTCAAACAGGATGTCTCCAACACTGGGCGCTGCAGAGCATTCAGCAGACCCTGCCTTGACGCTCGATGTCGGAAGTCATAGCTTGTAACACTCGTCCATCTCATCAACTTAAATGTGGCTTATATGTGGAGTATTGCTAGTTTTCGAGGAAAGGAAATGGCGAAGTGACTGTCTCACTTCTCGCAGCAACAGGTAATTTCCAGATGAGCATTACATGGCGCTCACAGATTTAACATGCTGATTTTGTGCTGCGTATCCCTTTTGGAGATCACAATTGCGTCTTTCGGTAGCTGAAGCTTCAGTTCATTTCGTTTGTTTTTCACTTAAAGAAACGGAGGCATTACATATAACTTGATAAGTTATAGCACCGCCACTAGCGCTTCGCTATTTCAGAAGAATATTTGTTTTGTACGAATACTCACACAAGGAGCGAATAATCGTACGAATATTCGACTCCTACTCGATTCGGTTCTTTCACTATTTGATTCGGCTTTAGCTCCACTATTCGTATTCCATTCGGCTTCGAAAAAGCACTGTTCGCACGTCCTTACGCTATTCCGCGGAACTGACAAGCGCCACAGAAACAGTGAAGCAAACAGAAGCCCTCTGAGAAGTGATCGTCCTGCCCTTGCCAATCGCGCGCAATGAAGACACCAAACATGCCGACGGAGCAGCGTTGTGCCAGAGCTCTTGTTGAAGCCGGGAGCCGAGCTAAATGATCGGCCCAGCGCAAGCTCGCCTCGCTGCTCATCACCCAGCAACAACCCGCCCGAAGGCGCTTAGACGTGCCCGCAGTGGAACGTCTTAGTGTTTTCTTCACTTGGTCTCTTCAGGCAAAAAAAAAAAAAATCACCAACGGTTATGCAACAGCTGAAGACGGCTTATTCTGGCGGAAATCTGTTCCCGGCAGGGACGTCATCATGTTGTACTTGTCTCTGTGTTCAACATTCGCTGTGGTGTTCGTGTGTATACAAGTAACGAAGAAACGGTAAAAACACTGCGGAGCACTCCATTGCGCAGATAGCTAAAGTGCCTCCCGCGCTGCGTGCACGGCCGGTGAGCACTTTTATAAGAAAGCCCTTTCTGACGTCATTTATGAACTCAGTAAGGAACGGAACACACTTTGATTTAGCAGGCCCAATCTCCGGGAATCCCGGAAATGAGGCTGCCAACGATTTAGCCCGAGGTTTCCCAACCGGGCACCGGCGGCCTCTGATCTAGGGTTCTCACGGGAGCGCATGCATTCATTCAGTGAACTGACACAGGCCTGCAAAGCCAAGCGTCGGCTCTACCCCCAACCCCATCCTTCCCTCGGCAGTTATCACCAGACACTTTGGAGGCGGCTCCAAACACGCACCTTACCCTCCCCTTATATACGCTCGCGCTATCACCAAGTCCACACAAACCCCTCCAGTATCCTCTGCCACCACCCCAAAGCCACTCTCGATCATATCCTTTTCCTCAGCATGGCGGATCCTCCACCGCGGGGCCTGGAGCACCGTACCACTTGGGAGGCTTGGGAGACCCTATAGTGCGTTCCGAGGACGCGGCCAAGCAAGCTATGGCCGCAGGTCGGGCTACCAGCATCATGGGCCTCCGGGACATGAACGTGACTGCAGTGGGGCCGTGCAGGGGCCCAATTACCTGCGTGTGCGAAACTCCCCTGTGTCCATTAAAGTTTTCACCACCGCCCAGTCTCCGCTGCTCACTGCAAGTGATCCGCTCGTGCTGAGTTTGCAGTGTCGAAGAAGATGCAGGCCCCGCGCGGCCTCCACTCTGAACCGCCACGTGCACGAGGAATGCGTACGGTCTAGTCACGTGATCTCACCGCAACGCCACCGCCAGCACCGACGCTCAACCGGCAAACGAAAGATTAATGGCCTAGCCTTCCAATACCGCCGCTCTGAGGTGCAAGCAAGACGAAGCGGACATGGATGCGTGAGTAACGGTCATGCTGCGTTGTAGCTGTGCTTGAGGACTAATGTTGAAGGGCGCTGAATAAAATGTTTATCATCATCATCATGATAACGTTATCGTAGAGAAACTCACTATGATAGCTTTTTGCTGTTAAACTCAGTGACTTCGCAACGGTCGGCTTGCAGCCCATCTCTGTTCTGGCATTCTGCAATGGGACAATCATCGTTCAAATTCGCATGTCTTCAGTTCGCATTTACCGTAGTGAATGTTCGAATTGTAGCGAACCATAACGGCCGCGCATGATGCCGCCTAGGCAGATGACTGACAAAACGCCGACGAAGATGAAGCGCCGATGAAGGACGAAGCACCGCCGCGCTGCACGAGATCGCGTCTGTTGGACTTGCCGTCTGCTTCGCTGCCCGCCGTTGTGCTCGCCGTTTTGTGTCGCCCGTCGAGAATTCTGTCCCCTGCTTTATTCGTGCACAAACCCCCTTTCAGCCTCTTTGCTTTTTCAGCACGCCATTGTCGTCGTTCCTCAGGCGCACTCAAAGATGTTATCGATTGGGCTTAAGGAAAGGCCCATCAGCTGTCTTCGCCCTGGGGCCTGTAGCAAAAAATAGCGACAGAGCAGGTGTCATGTGGAAACAATTACAATGTCGACACAGAGGCCTTTGTTTTTGTTCCATTAGCGACCGATCATCCCGGCAGCCTTCGAACCCGTGGTACTGAATTCACTGCCTTTTTTTGTTTACCTTCATAGCTAGAACATTGGTTTTTACTACTGCGCCACTGTTTAAGGCTTCTGCCAAGAACCGCCACGGCACAAATGGCCTGCGTTGACGGTGCCGAAGCTTGCCTGGCTGTGAGGCTCCGTGCTTTAACGAGAACTCTTAGCGAAGGGAATCTTTTTTATGTGCTCGCAGTGGTATTTTGCTGTCCCGGCTCCGTTAGCCTTCGTTCGTACTTCTTTCATGTTTTAAGTTTTCGGACGACAGGAGAACTAGTAATGCTTGCAAGAATATCCGAGACAGTCGAAAAGGTAGCTTAAATGTCCTAATTCGAGCTGCAAGCTTTGAATACTGCAGTCAATTCTGCTTCATTTTAACGAAGTACAGTTCATATCGTTTTATTAGTAACAGTGAAAGTTCTTTTTTCTTACTCGTGAGGCTTCGCATCCCATATGATCGGACAGGAAATATTACGTTGCATAAGCACAGCGCCAGGATTTTTTTAGCTTAAGATTCAAATTCGGAGAAATGCGACATGCTGTCTCATTTGTTCATGTGTTTCCAGTTTATTCATGCAAAGATACATGTCTCGATAAACAGCACTTTGAAGGAGAACTAAACGATCGCATATCGGCACGGAGGAAACCAGTATTGAAGCTTCTGATATCCAGGAATTTTACAACATATGATCCTATAGCTTGCGCATTTTACCACATGGGTAATCTTTGGTTAGGTAGAGCTTCATGAGACGGTTAAATGTAGTCTTCTTAACCAATCTAAAGGCCGTATAAGCGCAAGTATAAAGTGCACTAGTAGTTCACAATTTCCATTTCTTACAATGTAAAATTTGCTTCTTCGACGTGATTCTGTGTGAGTGCTGAAACACGCCGCATGCTTTTCCATCAGGTGCATGGTGCCCTGCTATATAAAGGCACATTATCTCCCACTCATAAAAAAAACTCAGCACTGCACCTGAGCTTGTACACAGATGCAGCAAAATATACCCACTAAAATATCGTGGCGTCGGCCCCTGGTGCGCCGACACACGTTCCAAACTCTTGCACTCCCCCGGGGGGGGGGGGGGGGGTTGGAAACCCCACACTTAAAAGACACCGAGCATATGATTTGAGCGGTGGAAGGCACAGCTGTCCGGGGATACACTGGCGGGAGAGGTAGCGCTCGTCCAGCAAGATCACCGAGCAGCCATGACCAGTGGAGTCCTGGAATGAGAATGCTATACCCACTCGACCACTCTAGCGATATCAATAATCTCCTCGGCTGCGATAAATGTTTCTCCTCTTCCTCCTCTCCGCTCGTGCGTGGGAAGACTTGCGAGTATTACAGTTTGGGTTCTCCCTGACGGCTGCACCGTCATTAACATTTTAGAAAGGTGCTCGCTTTCTGCTGCGTGCAAGAGCGGAAGAAATCGCCGTTAAGCGAAAAGAAGAAAACTCAATGGCGCACTTTTCGGTGTCACGACGGAAATCCAGCATTGCACCCTGGCCAATCTCCCGCCGTGGGTACGTGCCATTCAGCCTGAGGACATCATCATCAAATGCGCGAGGAGTCGCCGTTACGAACTGCGTTCATTGAGAACATGCCAGTTTCTTTTTCATTCCTGATATTTTTCTTCTTGTCGTCTTCGTCATTTTCTTCTATGGTCGCGACATCGGTCATTCTGTATACTTTACCTTCACAGATCCCTGAAAGTCGTCGTTCCACTCCTGGAGCTGTGGTGCAGCGGTTAATTAAGCGACGCTCCACTGCCCTGCGATGGCAGCTGCTGACATTGGTGCGGCTTGTGCGACCCAGCTTGCTCTTCCCGGGAAACCTTTCGTGGCCAATCATTAACTTAACTGCCGCCTACCACGGCGGGTAATTTTCTCACAATCCGTGGGCAGGACTTCAATCCTAGGGCTTCTTTCTCCGCGACATTTCCCCTCTAATGTTCACCCATTTAACCGCAAAATAACCGGTGCGAACGCCGTTCATCCTAGTAGCGACGAATGGACGGCGGCAACTGCCGACCCGAGCGCACTTTAGAAAGAAGCCGCAAGACGGTTATCGGTGACGCCCTACTAGGACCGCGGAACTCCTAGAAAGGGCTCAACGCCGCGCACTCTGCCGATGGCAAACGTGAATGTGATTGCGTAACAGGTCATGTGACCATTCAATGCTCTAGGTGCGTGGCTTGTAATTAATATGGTGGTCACTGAGGACTTGGGGGTTTCGTCGAGGCCAGGGACTGCGTACTGCAGAGGCCTATCTCATGCTTCGAGCTTCCATTGGAGTCATCGTGGCGAGGAGCCCAACGTTTGCCGCACTTTAACCGGACGATTTCTGATAGGGTCGCTAGTTCAGGCTCCTTGGAAGACGATAGCAGCCTGCGCAATTCTTTTTTTTTTACAATGTTGCGGATCCTATACCGCAGGTTATCCCCGATTTCTGAGCCGTCGTATAGGCTTACCGATGTGATTTTGAGCGGTCGTCGGAATGGCTGCCTCGTGCATCCAGGGTTCCCCAAATCATGGCCACTTAGCATCTGTATTCGGCCACGGTTATAGGTGACTTGCGGATAAGCCTAGCAAAAAGTGCCTCTTTAACGCCTCCCATCAAAATGTCCACCTTCTCTTCCCTTATGTCAGGATCGCCATGTTGGAAAAGACGCTCCATTTCTTCTGCGTACGCACTCAGTGTTTTATTTAGGTATTGGATTCGTGACTGCAAAAGCAGCTACGCTCTTTCTTTCCGGAATATGCTTCTAAAAGTCTTGAGGAAGTCCGGTTTGAACGAATCCCGCGTGGCCAGCGAAAGTTTGTGGTTTTCGTACCAGATCCTGGCTTGGCCTTCCACAGAGAAGAAAAGTCCCTCATTGGTCATCACAACTGTTGAACACTGCGACACGCTCAAACTGCTCTAGCCATTCTTCGGGATCCTTGCCCGGTGAACCGTTGAACGTGGGCGGCAATCAGGGCTGGTGCAGAATAATAGAGACTGGTGTTGTAGTCATGGTTGACGTCGACGCTGAGGCGTCCTTATGTACTCGTGTGCGGTCGGGCAGTAGTCCGCGTTCAGGTTCCAACCTCTGGAGACGGCAGCTGCTTCGCAGTTCGGCGTAGGTCAGTTCGGTTTCAATAGATTTGACGGTTTCCACTTCTTCGGGACGGCCTGCGCTGCATCAGATGCCCCATGGGGTGCTGGAAACAAATACAATGCATCCATCAGCGAGAACCTCCACCAGATGTCACGTTGTGGTGGCGGTAGTCCAGCACTCAGGTGCACAGCGAAGGGCTTCTGAAAGAGACTGCTTACTGGGCTGACCTGCGCCCGCAAACAACTGAAGAACTCGGCGGCGGCGTTAGGAACAAGCGTGCTCAAGCCGACGTGCTCAAGGCGTCGTCGAAAAACGAATCTTCGCGGGTTTCTTGCCGAGTTCAGTGTATAGCTGACGAAGAACTTTCGCGATTCGGAGCGAAAGGCGAATTCAACAAAACACTTACGCGTGGCCGTGATAATTTTGGGTAAATCTGGTCCTATCTCGCATCACAAGTGGCGGTTTTTGAGCTCGATTAAAGAGTTCAAATCTTCGCAGGAATATATTTTTTTCTCCCATCTATGCTAGTTATTATAACATGAGTTATACTGTAGAGCACACTTCGCCTGACTTTTTTTCATCGTTATTTTTGTCCTACGCTTCATGCTGCATTTTGATACGCTTGTGCTTAGTAGTCGCATGTGTCATCTTACGTTACCCGCGGTCTGCGGCAAACTCCGCTAAGCAAGGGCAGTGGCGCACCCTCTCGCCGGACGTGCACTATATAAAGCATGGGTATATTAAAGATACCCGCTAGATGGAATCACCATCGCCTTTTCTGGCTTTAGTTGGGATATCGAGAACCTAATTACGAGGTTCTTCTATAGAAAGCTCACTAATCGTCTGTACGATTAGTGATTTTAGAAATGTACGATTTCAGAAATTTCCTGCCTGTGACACATCTCGAGGTTTATTGAGGAGAAATTTATTCCTTGCTAATTTCGCAACGTGGGCTACGCAGAAATAAAAGGCAGATGAAATCATCAAAGTTGGAGGCAAGAAGTGTGGAAGTGCGGCTGTTTATTTTCTTTCTCTAATTGCTGTGCACAATTTTGTGAAATGTTGTCGCAATATTGCTTCAGCTAATATTCGGATAACACATTCTAAAAGATGCCTACCCATTTAACGTCGACAGCTTATATAACCTTCTTTGTGAAACCAGCATACTTAAATATTTTCTGTGATGGAGCCGCACGCGCATGTGTTCCTGCATGTCCAGCGGTGAATACAGCTGGCTCAAGAGCGGCTTCCCAAGGGGTGTCGAGCGCGCTAATGACTGCAAACAAAATGTTAGTAGCAGTCGTAAGATTAGAGCGGTGGGAGCGAAAGAGCCACTTAAATCACCAAAATGCAAAGTATTTCAGCTTAGACTGAACACAGTTCATGGTAATCAGTGTGTATTCACCCGTTTTCATCATTCCATTTCTGACAAGAGCCCGAAATTGGCTTGCATTTTTCGGGTAATTTATCTGAGGAACAGTACTGTTTTGTCCTCATTCTGGAGCCTCCAGAACTACGATCCTTTGGTTACACACCGCGCCCGTCACCGTGACCAAAAGACAGCACTTTTTGGCAAGAAATCAACCTTCAGACGGCGCAAGCACGCACACGCACAAATGAGTTCAGAAAGCTCCGCAGATCGAGTTAAATCAATTTTATGAAAAGTTCTCAATGATCTGTTCTCCTAAACTTAATTTCCGACGAAAACGCGAGGAATTAAATTTTTAACACCCAAGCCATGTATTGAAAAAAGAAGTGCAGTGGTAACGTTAGCAGATACAGCAAGCAGAGGTCTGGGGTAATTGCAGGTCAAAAGGAGAACCTTTGTCCAGCAGTGGGCGCAGTCAGTTCTGCGATGGTGGTGGCGGTTAAAGAAAGCTCTAGAGTTCAAATTACGTAATCCTGCTCTTCTTTTTTAGCGGTCACGACACGATTAAGTTAATGCGGTGGTTGCATGACCTGGCATCTAGTGTCCTTTTGTTGAAGCTTTCAAAGAAACCTCGTCGGCTCACCGCATAGCGTCAGGACAATTGGTTTGAGGCTACCACTTCGCGCGTTATATTGCCGCTGTGACAGCACAGAAAGTTGTATTTCTTTTTTCCCAGCAGCTTTATAAATGTACCGTTCGTTTCATTTAGTTAGCTTAGATGTTAACCTACCATGTATTTAATATGACGATGCGGTCCACGTCCGGTTTGGGGAAAGGAACAAGCAGCAGTTAATGATACTCATGGCGGAATCAAAAAGAGGAAACGGATTGTTATCAGCTCGTCATTATAGTTGCTGCACTGGCATAAGAGAGTCAGAAAATCTTTTTTTTTTAGCGTCTGTCGGTGGAGCTCTGCCTAATGTTATTCTGCCCCCTGTTTTCTACCGCGTGCTTTATTTTGATCTCCGTTGTGGTCTTCAGATCGACGATCTTTTGCGAGTAGAAGCACATCACGTGCCATCTGTGAGCCGGTAGTTCAGGCTTCAGATGGGTTTCCCAGATCTAGCGGTAGAGGTCAGGGCGGCCGCAGAAAAATCGATTTTCTTTTTGACGTTCGAAATTGAACATTCATATTGGTTTTTAAACATCTGACTTGCGATAAAAGAATGGCTTAGGGTCTCGACAATGTCAGAGAGTTGGCGGCTTCACTGAGAGTTTTTTTTTTCCTGGCAACACAATGAGTAATTACTCCCTTATTACAAATCTTCTCCACCCCTAATACATTTGACCAAGACTGTCAATGCTGTCAACTGGACACTGAAAAAGGAAAAAAACAAACATGGGCATCCCTAATTCGAAAGGAGACGTCCATGGGTAGTCGACAAGGTGTCCGGGATGACATCACCTCGAAAAAGTACCACATCAGCCCTGAATAGAATATACGGTGACTGAACGGAGATAGTAAGCGCGCAAGGGTAGTTACCATTGATGACCCAAGTCGCCATTGTCGCGTTATGTGGTTGGGAACAGCTGTACGGTTTTTGCTAAGTACTTAAGTACCTACTATATTTTTCGGCGCTTGCATGAATTGCAGTGTGTATATTTGCTACACATCAGGCACAGTTTAATTTTTTAAATTTATAATGGCGGGAGCCTGTGGACTCCTCATTAACCGATATTATTAATGCCCTAGCCGGGTTCACTTTGTTGCTCAAAATATTGCGGGGCGATCAAACAACTGATGCGACAATTTTTCGAAAGCAGGTGAGTTTCGGTGATTAGTTTCATTCTTTTATTGTAATGGATGCTTTTATTTTAAACCGATGCTTCACATATGAGAGATAATGTATGTCGAGGATGAAAGCGGGCTGAAGTGGCTTGAGGGTGGAAGTCGTTCGAATGTCGACCCCGATCTAGGGAGGTGGTGCGGGGTACGGTTGAAGGGGCTGTGTTTCTGGAGGGCAGCTGGCTTTCCAAAGCGTTTTTGAATTCGATTTGCATCGCTTAACCGCTGCACCACTTCGCCAGGAGAGGTGCGAAGGCTCTCCATGATCTCTGATGCACTGTAGAGAATAAAAATGCATCTCCCACTTAGGAGCCCAGCACGTCCCACCCAACACTTCCGCACCTCCCACATACGAGGCGCATGATTAACCCCTAGGCTTCCGGCGCGGTGGCTTAGGGATGACAGCGCTAGCTATTCTTCGCTCTTTCCTCAGTCATGTGCCGCTGGTGTCGGCGTCCGCAAGCCCAATGCTGGGTGCCCCCCGGGTAAAAGCACACTTTCGGCGCCTGCCGGTAAAACGCACCGCTGACATATGAGCCCAGCTCCTACCACCCAATACCTCCGGAACCTCCCAGGACCTCCCAGATACGGCGTGGATGCGCTAAGCAATAAGTAGTATATCAGCGCCAAAATGTCTTCGTTTCTTCGCGATCAGAAGGCAACTAACGCTGCAACATTCGAGCTACAGACTCGTAATCATCTTATCATCTTTTTCTCGCACAGTATTCATTTGTGGCTAAAGCGAGCCCGTTTTGTCATAAGGATCCCCCATGTAGTCATTCTTCACTGTTGTTCATAAAAGAAAAATCTGCACTTGCGGATTTGTCTGTGAGGCATCGCTGAAAGGCAGCTGTCTGTAACTCTGAGCATTCATGCAGGAGTCAAGAACTTCACTTATACAAAAATAACTGACATGTATTCGGTCCATGAGAAAGCTTTGAGCAAAGAAGTAGCTGTTGCAGTTCATGCGTGCGGCGAAATTACCGGGATGGCTTCATTCCGGCCAGCCTCCAGCCGAAAGAGGCCTCTCTCCGCTAACTAAGTGAGCGTATTCGTTACGGCTAAAAGAATGTAGCGTCACGGGTAGTGAACCATTACGCTAAATATTTTTGGAGAACTAATTTGAAGGAAACATGAAATCCAACTCGTAAATGGAAGCCTCGGTCGCGACTGCATGTTTACACGAATGCCTTGTATGCGAAGTACGAAATGCAGCCTCGTAGGTTATAATATTATTGGCAGTTGAAATTGTTCAATATTTACACACATTAATCAGTTATTGAAGATGTCATTCTCGCCAGAGAAAGCAGCGAGACAGCAGATGTTTAAAAATCATGCGCATCCTTCTACTACCGCCAACTTGTAACGTTCAGACAGCTCCAAGAGTACTTCTATGGGAGCACCCCGTTGACTGTGACTTCTTCGAAATCCCTCAGATTAATTTTTTTCCCCAAAAAACCGTATGTCTATTGTAGCTGCTACTGCTTGCTCCGTAGAAATGTGCAACTAAACATTGTAGCCGCATGGCTGCACTTAGGCGGATGCTAATGAGCAATTATTGATTATCGAGAGAAGTGTGTTACGAAAGATGCATTTTCGTGGACAGCATTCATATCTATTCAAGCTTTACTTTTATTTCATTGCTCACCATGCTGCTAGCTTCTTGCAAAAGAATCCACTTGCTTTAATGGTTCGGAATTTTAATGGGCATTCTGAATTCTCGATGTCTTCTGGGACTGATAGAGAAAAAAAAAAACGCGTGGCATAAATCAAAAGGTTGTCCCCTGTATCTGCCTGTGGCTTTGAAATAACAAAATAAAAAAGTAGAAAAGCCTAGTACACCCTTTAGTTTTATGAGACGAGTTAAAATGCGTGATGAGAACACAAGGCACAGAGTGCGTAAAATCCTCGTTACTATTCGCGAACCCTGACCTGACTGCTTGCATTCTTTTTGTAATTTTCGCTGACGGACTGCGAAGGCGGCTACTGTACTTCTGAACCTTAAGCGCAAAATATAAACTGTGATGTCATATTCAGTAATTTCCATTGAAAAGAAGAAGGTACTCATAAATCGCAATAAAATTTTAATTACCACGGATTGCCCCAAGTGAGACTCTTTGGAGGTCCATTAGTAATACTGCGTTTAATCCCTGAAAGCTGGACTTAAGTGAAAAGCCCTCTCTCGGGCCCATTTACATGCCTCCCCTTCCAGCAATTTCTTCGTTGAGGGACTGAAACAGCCCCGAATAGACACAGAGTGTGACGATCGATCAAACTCTGTTAGCGAATTGACTTCTACTGCTGACAATGGATAGCGACAGGTGTGAATGGCATGCACTTGGCAACGATGTTCCTCCACTCAATCTTCTCAAGCTGGAGGCCTTACTATTAATCGAACTCTCATCCGATTTTTTCCTTGAAAGACCTACCACTTTCCCCTTTTGTGACATGAACATAAAGCATAATTCCTCCTTCTTACCCTCATGGTCTCAAAATGTTGTGATCTCACTTTTTTGGAGCTATTCTCAGCGGTGCGAAAAAGTTACTGTAACGTTCATCTATTAACCTTTTATTATCAAATTTGAAACGGGTAGTTCTGAAAGGCACCTGAACCCTGTGATGTACTTAGGCCTGGAATTAGATGGTCTCATAGGGAGTGCGGTATAGGGTTACTTCGTCCCAACGAAAGACGACAAGCCGCGGAGTCTTTTCACAGGAACAGGTAAGCAACAAATGCACGAGACGGGTGTCCAAGAGCGTGAAGTTTAAAGAAAATAGTATATTTTGTATACGCGTCCAGGTGCCACAGTTTCAAAACAAGCCCATTTTTGAGTGTCCTTCATCGGCAGCCTTTTATTCTTCAACTGACGCGCACCATCCACAGAAACTTTTCAGCGTATTTTCTTTCTGCTTCGATGAAGCAGTGACGTAATGCTTGAATGGTGCTCACTAGAGTGTGTTATTATGTGCAGCGGTTCGAGAAAAGTATTTAGTCAATTCGCTCTCTAAAGATCCGCAGGTTTACAGGGACACAAAAGACAAATTAAAGTTGACGTGTACCTAATATACTACGGCATTATAAGTAATAAGTGATCGCGCGCTCTCCGAAAACTGAGCTTTTATAAGCTGGGGAAGAGCGAAAACCTGTGTACAGGATGCAAGGCCGCACCCCGTTTACGGCCTAGTTTAGCTTTATTTTAATTAATCTTGCTTGAGGTCGCTGTGTGCCGCCGATCTGCGCGGAGCTCCCCGCCCGCGCGTCCCCCGCGAACATAATAATAAAAATAATTGGTTTTGGGGGAAAGGAAATGGTGCAGTATCTGTCTCATATATCGTGAGGAGGGAGTGAAAGAAGAAAGGAAGAAGAGGTGCCGTAGTGGAGGGCTCCGGAATAATTTCGACCACCTGGGGATCTTTAACGTGCACTGACATCGCACAGCACACGGGCGCCTTAGCGTTTTTCCTCCATAAAAACGCAGCCGCCGCGGTCGGGTTCGAATCCGGGAATTCCGGATCAGTAGTCGAGCGCCCTAACCACTGAGCCACCGCGGCGGGGCCGAACATACACAAAAGCGTGGAAGTCATTGTCGGCTTAACAGCGTCGCTACGACAGCCGAAGACTCATGACAACGCTAACAGCGGGCACCCGCCGGCGCCAAGAGAAAGCGCGTGGCGCGCACCAAGGGTAGACATCGACAGGAGGCTTGACCCGCTCTGGCGTTCCCCCGCCAGTGGATCCGCACGCCATACGGCGGAAATATGCGGGCCTGCGAAGAGTTTTGCTAGGGGCCCTTTCGCTTGCAGGCATTCACGCGGGCACCCAAGCGTCGCGGGGCTCTATTCCTCGCTTGCGCGTCGCAACTCGACACTGACGCGATTAGCCAGGAAATTACTAGCCCCGTCAATTAGCCCAAAAGGGCACGTCATCCTTCGAGAAGTGGCACGCAGGTGCGGCGGCGACACGGGCGTGAGGATGCACGTGCAAAATGGAAAAGGAGAGCATCATCTCGTGGAGAGGGCGAGGACTCCCCGCGTGGAGAGAGTACCCTGAATATTTTCTTAGTGCGCTTCTTTTTGTAGCCAAGTCCTTGGTTCGAGGTTGTGCCCAACTTTCAGTGGCCATGGCTACTTTGTATTAAAACTTCATTAGTTAAGCGATGTCTAGGGCGGACCTCGGAACATGACCGCCCTAACTTCTTCATTTGTGGAGCTCTTAAATGCTGCGCAAAAGCATTGGACATCAGTTTAGGTAGAGGCTCCGTGCTTATCACGTAACGTTAACAGCACCTAGGCTTAAACTAATACATTTAGTCGATAAGTATAACGTAGTGGAGAGTTGTTTCTCTGTGTGAGATTGATTTTCCTTAAGTTTCGGTTTGCTCAAATCTCCTGTGTGACTTTGCTTATGTAGCTTGAAGTTTCCATTGTAGTTTCTTCGTTTCATCATCTGCATCATCGATCGTCTGCTCCTTCATCACTATCGAATCACCACGGTTGGAGAATTCTGAACCCCTCCGAAGAAAGGGAACGAACGTATATTTAAATTAACTCAGGAGGTCGCCATCACCAGCATATTTCGCACGTAATCTGCGTGTTTTTCGATGCGGTATTTTTTCCTGCATCACCGAGACAATGCTACACCGCCAGTTCCTTAAAAACGACAGCAAATATGGCATCTCGGTGTAAATTTTCAAGAGTTTTAATCGAGGGCGAAATTTTTTTGATGCATTTTTCTCAGCCATAAATGGCCTCGCATACGTTAACACAACGAGAAATAGCCAGAGAATCAGTTATAGTGAGAACTCTAGATACTTATGAAGAAGGGGCCCCAAGGATTGAGGGCTCCAAAAAAAACAATATAGACGCGTCCACTGGTAAATTTTAAAGTAGACGTTTTCTCTACACGGTGGTGCCAGACTTGGGTTCGTTGACTACAGCCTAATTGTGACGAAGAAAAGAAATGCTGAGAAATAAAAATAAACGCTCGATAATGTCTCTGTTTCATGTATCGAGTTACTTTTCGAGCCTTAAATTTGCAAATAAGAACCGAAACAAATGGAACATACAAGGAGTGCGTTTTGTCTTTTTTATAGTTTGCCATTTGCAGCGCCATCTAGGCTGGAAAGTACAGTGGTCGTTCTTGCATATGTGATTATTTCCTGTTTTGTATACGTGAGCATAAATAAAAATTACTGTATAAACAAAAAAGCACTGTGTCAATAAAATGCAAATTGTTTCTGACTCCTTTCTGGACAGAAATCAGTAACTCTTTAACTGCCCGCGCTTTTCGAGGTTTTGTCTCCATGCAGCAATTACACGCGTAATCTCTAATCATAGCTGCTCTGTCAATCCGGAAGCAGCATGAAAATTTGGCGGGTTTTAGTGCTAAATTTTGTAGTACGGGCATCTTCAGACGAAACAAAAGCTTCGTGGGCATTTTGTTTCAGTTGAACTTGAGGCACAGTGTAGCGGCAACACTGAATCGGTGGTAAAGCAAGAGGCCCCGCCTCAATAGGCGCCGACATGTTGCTCGAACGTAGAGCGGCGTCTAGGCACACGCTAACGTTAACCCGAGACGCAAGGCGTGCCTTATTTTCGGCACATGCGCATGCACATACGCCCCTAATTTCCTGGGGGCTAAAGCTTAGGGCTCCCTATTATAAAACTCTCAAATAATTTTATGAACCTGTCGTGTGTGTCCCTTTATTATTACATACTGCAAGAGCGCCATCAGAGCAGGCGCCATGAGTTACGCAGTTAACAAATCAAACAGGCTTTAAGTGATGTGTACGCTCGAAGGGAGCCTTCGAGGTTTAATGCAAGCTATTTGGTTTGCTGTAGGCTCTGGACATGAACGAAACGAAAGCAGCACATGAAAAACTGAACGAGGATCTTTGGCTATGGAAAGGGGTCTGCAGGCAGGTGTCAGAGTAGCCCAGAAGGTATTAGACTCTTTGTACCCTTCAGGCGCTGTTCGCCATTTATCTTCAGAACTTTTTTTTTTACACCTATATACGAATTTTACGCAAAGCTCAAGAAAGCCAGTTGCCAATTTGCCTGGAAACTGTAGGATCGAAATACCAAGATTTGCCAAAAATAAAAAACTCCGAGAGGTCATGAGATTGGGGTTCTTTTTTCTACAAGATGCGCATACCCCTATAAGCGCAGGAAAAAAAAATGATATTATTGCGAGTGAAAAAAGTATGTTAGCACAAGTTTGTCGTTCGATGTCTTACCAAGCTCGTATTTCTCACAAATATGAATCACCACCGCGTTTGCTCGAAAACTTTAATAGTCCCAATTTTAATATGAGGAATAGTATGTTCCCGTGATGCAGTTCAGTTACTGAGAACATAACACATTTCCAGGAAAGAGAAGCGAATTCACAGTATACACCGTTATTTACACGGCGTCAGAATCGCGGGTGGACACTTCAGTTGAGATGAACCAGATCTTTTATGAGTCAGCATAAGGTTTAAGCAAAACGGAATTCGGGAGAACCAATCCTGTAGCGGTGCATCGCCACCAGATTTTTGAAGCAAGCATGGGGCCACAACCATCGCTGTATTTCATAGATTTTTTCCCTCTCTTCAACAGCGGCAGGCGTGTATCCTGAAACAAAGCGTATGCTTAAAAAAAAGGAAATGAGCCACGGGAGGTAACTGCAGCAGGCGTCTACAGCCTAAACTTAGCCCCGGTCATCTTCCGGCTCTGTTAGATACCGGAAGAAACGTGATGCCTTCACGCATGAGACAAGCTTCAGTGTTTGGGTGGGACGTGGCGGGTGCTCCTGCCAGGAAGAGTTATCGTTGCATGTAAGCATGAAAGCTTACGGGACTGTGCTTATCAACGCGGTGAGAAAGAGCAGGAGTCGGGGCGTGCTTCCAAAGCGTAACGGTAGCGGTTCGAGGCGACAGGACGTGGCTTGTGTTTTGATGAGCCATGCGGGAGATAGCAAGGGTAACATTAAGTGCACTATGCTTTGCTCGAAAGATGAGAACCGGAAACCGCTGCGACTGCGTCGGGAGTCGGAACAGCGTAGGGGTTAGTTCAAATGCACTGTGGCAGTGGTCTGCGCAATGGATGTTGTGTCTCCGGGTGCTTGTAAATATAAACCATGCTATTCTCATTATAACTATTCGCAACGAATTCAGTGTCGTTAAAAGTTACTGGGGCACAAAAAAAACAAAGTAATTTTTCTCCCGTCGCGGTGTCTTAGCGCGCTAGGCTACACTGATCCAGAGGACCCAGGTTCAGTTCCGGCAATGGCGGCCGCGTTTCGATGGAGGCGAAACGCAAAAGGCACCCGTGTCCTGTCCGGCAGTTCTTTCGGCAATTTATTTAAGCAGTTTCGTTTCTTTTGTGTATTTGTGCACTTTTGCTATGTACGGTAAATTTTGTTCTTTCTTGTCACTGTACATGCATCGAACTTATTAATTGTTTAAAGCAAATAAAAAGCTTACCTTGCAGTTTGGTGGCAATTCATCAGCTGCTCTGGGTATCAAGATTGCGGACAGCGGGACAGCGCTCGTCCCGTGTCCTTCTTGTTCTTGTCCGTCGTTGTTCGCGCTGTTTTACAAAAGATGCATATATACCGACTCGCCCAACTGAGCGCTCTGCTTAGCCAAGATTGGCGCTGGCATTAAAAAGGAAGTTTTTGTAATATATTTCTACGGGTCTTGAGGCTGTCGCCGAATTCAAGATTGCTGGAAGGAAACTAGGTACAAAATTGCTCGGAAATTAATTAGGTGCCCGTGGAACGCAGCTAATGTCTGGTATTTTACCAATTATGTCCTACTTAAATCGACAGCAGGTTTTTTGAGCATGTTCCTGAAGCATGCGATACGATTAAAAGACGAATAAAATAGGTCCACCTAATAGGGTAGGAGGCTCACAGTCAGTGTTAACAGAGCCCAAGCTTTGTGGCTGGTTCATATTGAACTTCCATGGCCCCTTATAATAAGCCTTTACACTAACATAAAACGTGTTATTCTTATCGCTCTCTTGCCTTAGGAGGCCTTCCCTTCAACCATGGAATGCTTAGAGGCGTAGTCTCAGTTGCTTCAGCTAAGCTTATGCCAAGTCGTGACAGTTTCATGGGGATTCTGTGAAACGTGATCTGTGACCGGCATTGCGATAGCTGATAGATACACACAAAAAGCGCATAAAATGATTCCTGAAAATGGCTGGGTGACCGAAGCCATGATTCTCTGTCGGAATACAGGCACAGTCCACCTACTACGGCGTCAGTACTTGCAGCATGTGCTTTGAGTAGCTATACTCCTTGTGGAATGAACCAAATAAAGATGTGAAAAAAAGCGATGAAAGCAAGAAGAAAGCACAGGAATATCAAATATCATTCAAGATTCAAGAAGTTCTATTCAATCACATCAAGGAAATTTGTGCACAGATATTTAGCCAATGAGGCTAGTCAGCGGTCCAATCCTAATAATACCACGTAGGTCAGACGTTACACGCACAGTGAAGAAAACTATGCTGTAGCCTTGCTTCGAGTCCGAGAAAATGTCGCTTGCATGTAAGTTTAATATTCCCAGCTTGTTTTATATCAATTGGCAACGAGTTCCGAATTTTCGCTCCTGTAAATTCTATTCGCCTTTTTCCGTACACACTGTGACAAATAGAAGATTGAAATTTCCATTACTGACTTGCCTAGTGTTGCGGACGGGTATACTAAATATACAAAGAGGTAAGGGGTGGGTGGTGTTTGTAATGTTGCTGACAATTATAGGCCGGTTAGTGTTGGGGACACGAAAAAAAACAGCACACGTCAAAACAGCTTGAGTCAGAACAGCGCACAAAAATAGCACAGCGACAAAACAGCACAGGGAAAAAAACGGCACGCGTCAAAACAGCACGTACGCTGTTTTTCCCCTACGCCGGTTTGTCGCTTTGCCGTTTTTCCAGTATGCTGTTTTGGCGCTGTGCTGTTTTTTATGCGCTGTTTTGACGCATGTTGTTTTATCGCGTGCTGTCCTTTCATAGCTCCGTTAATTTTATAAGCCGCATCCGTCTGTAGTTTATATACACTCGTTTATTTGTTTACAGCTAGCTCGTTTTAGGTTCTTCCTTTTTTGTAGAGCCGTCGAGCTGCCTGAAAAAGTGTGGAATAAATATGACCTGCCGCTACCTCTCCACGGTGCATGCCAATGACCGCTCGAAGGCGATGCATGGCCGCCCACCGCGGACACTGCTCGTTTCATCGACCGGGTCGTGATCGAAACCTTGCCATCCCGCCGCTGGACACCTCTGCACTTCTGCGTCGCGCCTTTACTTACGGTTGAAAACACCCTGGGAATCTCATCTCATCGCGGTGTAGGAAGCTATGGAAAGCTCTGTTCAAGAGATTGCCTAAGATGCCGTGGTAGCTAGGTGATCTTGGACGTTGAAGTTTAATGTTCGTGAAGGAGCATCGATGAAACTTATAGAAAGCGTCAACGCTTGCGCACGGGCGGCTTTTATTTCTTTTTACATCGCATTGTCTTTCTTGCTGATGTTAAGTAAGGTAGACTTGTGATTTGATACAGCATCTTTAGTTCATGGCAGGGAGTATTTCTCGCGCCAGGAGGCAATATATTTCTGCGCGCTTGCCAGGAAATGCTGCATAGATGTTTTAGTAAAATAATAGTTATCTCATTGCTAACAACTATAGTATTAGCAGCGTTATCGGCAGTTTCGAACCCATATTTGCACTACTATTACTATTCATTAAGAAAAGGTAAATGGACATAATCTTTTAACAAACTGCTGCCTCTTCAAGCAGACATCCAGACACTAAGGACACTTTATTTAAGGCCATCAAACAAGAGAGCTTTAAAACTTGCGATTTTGTTAGGTTTCGTTAACTCATAGATAGCTCCGCCTTTCGAGGTTTCCAGTCTTGGTCCTGCGACGTATGCCTTGAACTGCTATACCGCTTAAGTCTCATTTATGTTATGAACAGAGAAGAAGACAATTGCTCTAAGAACTCTTAAGCTGATCATAAAACCAGGACTTGCCAGCAAGAATGAACGGAGCTCTTCGGTGTTGAATTGCAAAGAACTTGACAATACTTCAAACAATTTTAGACAACTACACCTATTCCGTTAGGAAGAGTACAGCATTAAACTCTTTACGTTATGGTTTTAACTGGATATTTTGGTCATGCCAGTGGCACAAAAATTCGACCAGACTTTAAAGAAGCTTCCTGCAGGTACTCATTTTTAAAGAAAAAGCATTGCTAGTCCCACTATGAAAAAAGCCGGCGACGTGTGTTAGTCTCTGTACTCGCAGACGGTGCAGAAAATCCCAACGAAGGCAGAAAAATGCGATGACGTGATCTGGCGGCCATAGAGGCGGCCATAGGACGCATACAGCAAGTCAAGAACCACTATTTCAGACAATCATATACATGTCACTGTTATATATATACGTTCACTAGCTGACCTCAATGTGGCGCCAGTTTTTCCGACTACATTTCGTACCAAAATTCTGAGGAACCTTTTGTGGTATAGCGTGTCGGGTGGAGTCATACGATTTCTCGTTCCATATAGGTTGCATGTGCTGGTGAAGTTGTAGGCTAGCTTGCGACAGGGATTCAAACCGACAACATATGAATCTTCAATTGTATGCCTTTCAAGACTCTTTACCTCTACCCTTTAGGCGCGGTTGAGGTGTCCACCGAGGTGTGAGAGAATTACTGCGCAATTTCATTTCCTCAAGAACCAATTTTCATATCAAAATTGTGGCACAAATGTTCGTCGTACACCGTTGCGGGTGTCGTGATAAGATTTCTCGTTGCATGTGTCAGGTCTTACAGGGAGGACTTTAAGTAATTTTCAAAATTAGGATTTTCGAGGTAAAAATATGGCTTTCGCGGCACGGTATTACCAGCGTTGGCGGACACCACAAAACCAGTGAGACATCTTAAGCTGAAGCTGGTTTACTAATTTCTAATAACTAACTTTTTAACTATTAGAGTTAACCACCCGGTTAGACTTAGAGATCTGTTGCCGGTCGCTAGTAACCGCCATACCATTTTTAGAATTTTGAAAACGTGATTACTCTTGCTGCTGTGGCTAAACAAAATTTGGCTATTTCGACTAGTCACGTGCACTGGAGGGGTTCCTTTGCCTGTATGCTCTTCAATGCGCATGTATATTGGCTTGATGTAGCCCAAATTTCTTGGGCCATAGCGCTGAGTGTTATCGCGTTTTCGTAGTTCTAAAAACTGGTATGGCGGTTCGTAACGACTGGCTACAAATCTGTAATTTTAACCGGGCGCCTAAATCTACTAGCCGAAAAGTTAATTATGAAAAATTAGTTAACTACCTCAGTATTGAAAATGATTCACCGGTTTTATAGGGTTCACCAAGCATGGAAATACCATGCCGAAAAAGTCGTATTTTTTCCTCGAAAATCCCATTTTTTGAAATCACTTAAAGTCTTCCGTATAACACCTGGTATAACATACATGTTTTAGTCAGTTTGGAGGCTCTATCGCGACAGGTATTCGAGCCGAGTGTCCGAATGTTTCAGTCAGACGTACCTTTGTGGATTCAACGTTGTGGAATCAGCGTTCGGAGGCGCGTTTTCGTTTCTATGTGCGCCTCTACGTTGAGGTCTAAGGCTCACGATGACACACTCATGTTTTCGCCTTCACAGCACGTAAGCTGTCTTAAGTGCCGTCTGAATTTTTTTTTTTCAGTAGACGATAACCGAAATATCAGCCTTTCTTTTTCGTGACCTCAAATTCCATAATGAGGTCAAAATTTGACTTTCAGTTATCGGTATTTTTTTGTGCAGGCACCGGCATTACGCTAAACAGAAAGCACTCAAGAATATTATACCAGGCGTTCTTGCTCCCGCCTGATTGGCCATTACTCCTGATTACGCGGAAAAACATTGCCGAACGCCCACGGCACCGAACGTGGGGATCGGCATCGGCCGAACTAATATTTTTGAGAGCTCTGATTAGTCCTGGATCATGAAATACCCTCGCTCTCCACGCACATTTCTGGAAAACAATGACAGAAAGAAAAAGGATTTAGGTTTAGGCCGACTCCGAAATTTGACAGTATCGCTTTAGCACCACCAGGGGACAAGATGAAAAAAATTCCTCCCCATTTTTGCTTATATTATTACTTCGTTATTATTTTGGAGCTATAATTGCGAATACACTCAATAAAATTTGACTTTCATTCGCATATTTGAGGCTCCGTATAGCAGTCTTAAAATACGGCCCGATATATTGAGCGTTTAAGACTAGATAACTCTTATGTTTTTAGGTAACCATGAATAGCGAGAACGAGTCTCTTCATCCCACAGGCATGCACCCCGCTTGTTCAGCAAAGGTCGTGAACACTGAGTCCTTTCTGGGCTCTCGAATATTTCTTTCTTTTCTTGGGCTCTTTCACTTATTATTACTAACTTATTATTAAGTACTAACTTAATAATAAGTTGTTATTAAGTACTAACGCCTCCAGCTTTAATCTCTTCATTATTACCCGAACTTCGTACTGTGCGTCACTGCTGACGTCGAACCTATTGCGATAACTTATTCATGATTACATTTCTTATTTACGATATACGCTGATGGGTCCTTAAAATGGGTATTAAACTAGAAGAAAGCATTTCAGAGCATACATAATAAATACACAGAGACAAAGGAAGCAATCTACGCTTTAGAATACAAAACAACACAAAATGACTCAAAGTTGTTTGTAGACGTGACGTCGTATGGTAAAAAGCGACGCAGAGAACTGAATTAGTTGTTCTTGATAGTGATAAAAAAAATTCTAATTATTGGTCAGTTTTGAAAAGAAAATGTAGTGCAGGGTTAATATGTGGCGGGTTATAGGAAGGACTGTGGTAAACTTCTAAAACAAATATTGATGCAAAGAAATGTGTTGACACAGCTGCAACGCTTGGACTTTAAGGCTCTTTCGCACTTCTGTAATGCTGTAGCGTGTGCAGCCGCCTACTGTTCTTGAGTTGCCGCGGGGTAGTAGGATTGAATTTAATTCAGCCTTATTTTATCTCGAATATTATTCTTAACACTATTAATGCAGTGAAAAGTTGGAAGAAAGTGTAATAAATAGCACTTCCGACGAACCTTATCCATTCTTGGTCGCATAGGCCTACAATGCAAGGAGATTTCATACTAAAAAAAAAAAAACTGAAAAAAATTTGCATTAACAGTATGATATCTTTCTGTTATGGTGTTTCCCAGTCTTTCCCTGTTATGTTTCAGGCATTGAAAGTGAAAAAAAACATTCCAATGAACGATTAGTTATGCCCACGACTATAAATATGGATGTATTGGGCGTAGTTTGCAAAACACGGCAAGCTAGTATTCAAAAACCGCAATAGTTCTATTACAAAGGAGTGCAGCGGTGCTTTTTTTCAATTAACCTCATTTCGCTACGTTGAAATCGTCGAGCACACTGCATATTCATCGCACAATACGTTTTTCATTCGGTCTCTTTTGTTCCGCTTTCGAGGGTTATTTCTTGCAAAACGAACCTCTTTTAAGAGTATTTTCTCGGAAATATATATCTCAAGACGACCAGGCGATGAGTGTCATTCATGAATAGAACGCGGTCTTTTAGCTTTAGGTAGCACTTTAGTGGCTTACAATAGCTTTAATTGTTATGCTACATACTGTTATTATGCCGAGTCCGTATGAAAGTTCTGACTAACCTCGCACATAAGTTTTCCCTGTGAAATCAACACAAGCAGAAAAATGGTCAAGGCTCATTAGAGGGAAGAACGTGCTTCCTGTAAAAGCAAAAAATACCGCGCGGCACTCGTAATCGGTGAAACTGATATTTTTATGCTGCAGTCTATGTGTATATTATTGTGTCTGAGAAAACAAAATGGCTTACGCCACAAGAGAAAAGCACGCAGTTAAAACGTTAAAGGGGAGCAGACGAATGCAAATGATGTCAGAACAAGGATGGAAAATCAGAGCAGAGAGACCCTCAAAGGGTCATTATTCTCAATACTCTCGCTTGTTAAGAATCTATATCATAAAATTTTGTGCCAGTCAGAAAGTGCCTGAAATGAACAGGAGCACTACACGACCACTCTCGAGACGAATATGTAATTTTGTGCTCATCAAACCAAAAATTAAAACCGAAGCCATTAGTATTAGAAGTAGGAATCACAGATGTCGTGAGGAGACTACTAGTGGGTGACTGTAAAATGAAAAGTTGAATGGCTCATATAAACTGACAAAGCAATGAATAAGCCTAGTTCTCGAAATGCATGGAACGACTTTTCAGAACACGTTAGGTGAAGACCAAGACGAATATATGTAAAGAAACCGAGAATGCCTCCAGGTTTGCGTTGATGGCCCCAATTTTACGCCTCAAGGGCCCTCTCAAGTTGTCTCATAGTGCACAAGTGTAACAACTAAAATTTAAACGAAATTCCACAAAAGTGACTGCCTCTTTTTTTCAAGAAAGCAGGGTTCGGGCAAGATATAAATTAAAAGCCTTATGAAGTAATATTATTCCTTTACAAAGAAAAATTTCGCTGGAAACGAGCGATGATGTGTCGAAATTTATTGAAAATAATAGGAAACGCATGAGCAAAGGTAGATTAGACAGAGATCTCCAGAATCTATATTTGCGTAGAATGAAACGGCAAGTGAAAAGAGAGTCAGGAGAGAGGGGGCAGTAAAGAAGGTGTTCAAATCGCGGAAGCTTTCAGCGCCCGGCCATTGTGTTGGGTCCAGACGTGCGGCATCCTCGTTGCGAAAAGAAGGGGGCAAGAGAAAGGGCATATGGCAATGAAGGGTTGCGCACAGACACCCGTATGGTCGGCCTCGCTAATGACTTGTGTCGTGAAGTCTCCATCATGGCTTTGCTCGCTCGCTTCGACCGGAATCTTCCCGCGGGGTATGCGCGGCTGAGGCCGGGAGACATCTGGCCACGTTTCGGCTTCTTGACGCACCACTCGAGGTGCCCGCCACGGCTGTGCCTAAAAGCGAGATCTACGGCGAGCCTAGAATCGGCCGAATGGAACCGCCACGCTGAGTGGTTCCCGACAGCTCCGAGAGAACGATCAATGGAAGACCGCGCCGCACCAATGCTCTGAACGGCGTGGCGAGCAGTTGGAGCCGCCAGCGACGAAGGCGGATGTGTTCGGTTCGTTGAGGAAGGCGGGGAGTCGGCTGGCTTAATGCGAACGTCTCAGTGCTTTCGGACATTGTTTTCCGAACGAGTTTTGAAGCTAACGCCGGAGATCTCCACAAGGAGGAGCGATGAGAGAGAAAATTATTTTGATAATTTCGCCCGAGGAACATTAAAAAAGTCCGTGGCCACTCTCATTGAAAAGCAGGAAACTAATACCGCGCAGTTTACAGCTGCATGCAATGTCAGCGAGAACTGCACGAAGGGCTTGCTGTAGGTTTACACGTTGGATAAGCATCTAACTGCTTGTTTTGCAAACTGCTTGTTGTAGGCTGGAGTTACATAATTAAATGGACACTGAACGAAAAAAAAAGCAGAAATCAACGTTTATTATGTGGTACTGCCACTCTCGTTTCTTTAGCTCAATGCTTCAAAAATTAAAAAAGTAAAAGATGTCACGTGAGGAGCTGAACTAAGGGAGCAACGTCTGAGGCCTTCCTTCCTTCCTTCCTTCCTTCCTTCCTTCCTTCCTTCCTTCCTTCCTTCCTTCCTTCCTTCCTTCCTTCCTTCCTTCCTTCCTTCCTTCCTTCCTTCCTTCCTTCCTTCCTTCCTTCCTTCCTTCCTTCCTTCCTTCCTTCCTTCCTTCCTTCCTTCCTTCCTTCCTTCCTTCCTTCCTTCCTTCCTTCCTTCCTTCCTTCCTTCCTTCCTTCCTTCCTTCCTTCCTTCCTTCCTTCCTTCCTTCCTTCCTTCCTTCCTTCCTTCCTTCCTTCCTTCCTTCCTTCCTTCCTTCCTTCCTTCCTTCCTTCCTTCCTTCCTTCCTTCCTTCCTTCCTTCCTTCCTTCCTTCCTTCCTTCCTTCCTTCCTTCCTTCCTTCCTTCCTTCCTTCCTTCCTTCCTTCCTTCCTTCCTTCCTTCCTTCCTTCCTTCCTTCCTTCCTTCCTTCCTTCCTTCCTTCCTTCCTTCCTTCCTTCCTTCCTTCCTTCCTTCCTTCCTTCCTTCCTTCCTTCCTTCCTTCCTTCCTTCCTTCCTTCCTTCCTTCCTTCCTTCCTTCCTTCCTTCCTTCCTTCCTTCCTTCCTTCCTTCCTTCCTTCCTTCCTTCCTTCCTTCCTTCCTTCCTTCCTTCCTTCCTTCCTTCCTTCCTTCCTTCCTTCCTTCCTTCCTTCCTTCCTTCCTTCCTTCCTTCCTTCCTTCCTTCCTTCCTTCCTTCCTTCCTTCCTTCCTTCCTTCCTTCCTTCCTTCCTTCCTTCCTTCCTTCCTTCCTTCCTTCCTTCCTTCCTTCCTTCCTTCCTTCCTTCCTTCCTTCCTTCCTTCCTTCCTTCCTTCCTTCCTTCCTTCCTTCCTTCCTTCCTTCCTTCCTTCCTTCCTTCCTTCCTTCCTTCCTTCCTGTGTCTTGGCCACTCCCCCGTAGTGGGTATGTGCCAGTAACGTCTGAGGCCTTCCTTCCTCCCCGTATAGTGAAATGCTGGCGTAGATATCATAACTTGGCACTAGGAACAAGATTCCCCTAGGCACAACAAGCTCTATTACCCGTATTTAATAAGGATTTTTGTGCACGTTTAATAAACTGTCTTGCCCTGCTTGTGGCCAACGTAACATGAGCAGCACCGCATTAGCTGTGTCCAATTATCAACAAGGGTGGAAAGTTGGGCGAGTCGGTATCGATCCATGAGAAAAGGAGCGCGAAAACAAGGCGGAGGATGTCGACAGAACACACAGCACGAGAGCTATCACGAACGCTAATTATGCTGCACTTCAAGGGCCTTGCGTTGCAGCTCCAGAGCTTAAGAAAGGTCTGAACGCTATCACCAATATAAAGCTTACCCCTGAGCTATAAATACTGGTCTTCATAAATTTTTGTTGCCTGCTTTAAGTGCAAATTTCTTGCCTGCAACCGATGGGCTTTCTAATAAGCACCTTTTTCTGGCTGAAAGGAACCTGTACGTTGCATACACCACAATCCACTGACATAATCAATCATGCTGCCCACAACAGGGGTTCAGAGGTTATGAAGTTGAGTCGATGACCGCAACTTCGGAAATCAGCTGCCGGCCAAGCGGCACTATGTATTGAATGAGCAGAAATGTCAAAACGGCCCTGGACTGAGTAATAACCTCCAAGGGTAATAATTCGTAATAACCGCCAGCTAGCATTTCCTATAACGTTCTCGATAAAACTCATGTTAGCTCGCGGTGGCGTTAACATTGACTAAGTCTATACAAAATTCAGAGAGCGGAATCATTCTTACGCTTAGAAGTCTCTGAAAAATAATAAATGTGGATGTGTATTTGGCTTTGCCATGCGCACTTCCTGGGAAGAAGGTTACAGCTATTGTCTAAGAAGTGGAAACAACTCTCTTCTCGAGAATCGCCCACTATGTGAATCTGCAAAATTAATGTTTAGTGCTTCCGGATCACTTAAAGAAAGGAAACAAAAAGCTATTTCCTCCAATAGGGTGCGTAAGAGTTCTCAGGCAAACATTTCATCAGCAGACGCTTCACATTACAAAATGTTTCGTTGGTGCCACTTAAGTCAGCTCTTGCAGCGCGGGCGGAAAGCAGCGTTTATGGACCTGCAGCCATCATCTACAAATTAGGACAGCTTCCACTCATCTCGTTTATTTCGCCGTACATGTTCCTAAAGGAAGCGTCGCTGGTTGTGATGAGATCTCGACTCTGGCCGGCTTGTAGGCGTGCTGGGTAGACAACGTTGCACCAAGGGAATGTCATCCCATATTTCGAAGTGTTTCTATAATGATGAAATATCGGAGCTTCTCAACATTTTGTCCAGGTTTCATGAAAGGGTTAAAAATAGATTACATCAAGCATGATTGGAATTGTTTTTCGGGGCATTCCTTTCGAAATATGATTTCATTTCTTCAGAAGGGAGTTCATGCAGGAGGCGCTAATGAACAGCGTTAAAAGAACGCCTAATGCTCAGAGCCTTATGATTGTCGAATACTGGAAGGGTAGTTATGTACGTGCGAAAATTAAGCGATTATCGAAGAGTCCTTGCTGCCTACCCCAGGTATAAGAAGCTTTCAATGTTTTCAATGTGTACAAATGCTTTGAATGAATTTTAGTATTGCTCGAGGACCAGTGGGCTTAAGCACTGAGATATGCAATTTCGCGCGTATAACATAGTTTGTAGCTTATGCAGCTTCGTAACATGGCGATGAAACTTCCCATACCCCGGTACTTAAATTTACTACAGCTTATGAATATCAGGAGAGCTACGATAACGTATTATTTGTGACAGAAATCGCATGGTGCAAAGTCTTGCGTAGTTTTTTGTTGGCAGTTAAAACGCGCGAGCTTTATTTTGTGATCGCATAACTTCTGCCTCTCAGTTTAGTTTACTTGAGCGCAGTTTTAGTGCGGGATCAGTACCCGGGACTGCTGTTTTTTGCAAATCAGGCCAGTCCACGATGGCTAATGACTGTTTGTCCTCGTGCATCGCTTAACGATCAGTAAATACCGCCACAACATTCGCCGTTTGTTCGTACGAAGCTAACTATCGCAGGCGTGACATTTACCGGAAGTCGGTCCAAACCTCCCGGAGACGTGCTTCAGGCCATCCTCGCTTTATCGGCGAACGTGTCGCGGGAAAGAAGTGAAGCAGATCAGGCGTATCCCATTAGTGTGGGCATCACGTCCCGTCGTTTCCAATATACCGCGCACCGGTTTGTCAGGGACCGAGTGCTGTTGGTGGTGAAACAAACCGGACGGAGGATGTTGAGCTGAGCGGAGCGGCTGAGCGCACCATTGCGAGCATGATTGAGGATGGCTTCGCCTGAAATTCGAGCAGGAGTCTTGTTTGGTCTTTGTGGTTGACGCCGTGGAAATCGGGCTGCGGTGACGCTGAGATTCCGTTAATATAACAGTCCGGTTCGGCCGCAACGTGCCGCGAAGTAAGAAGCCAATTTCCTTCCAGGGCGACGGGAAGCGCCTACATCCGGAGGATAGGAATCGTAAAGGAATACGTAGGAAGTAGTGGAAGCTTGAAAGCAGCAGTATCAGGAGTGTTTATGATCGGTATCGTGACGTCCTGCTTTGTTGCTTTTTCTTGGTATTTCCAGTTTCAACCTAGGCCGCGTGAAACCGCAGGTCACCCAGAGTGCGACAAGAATGCATTTACTTTCTGCAGCTCATTCTCCGCAATTTATTTCTAAAACCGGGTACACTGGTAATAAAATTTTGGCTGCAATATTTCTGTCCAGCTCTTTATTATGTGACTCAATGAGGGCCTCACGGCCCTCAATGGCTCAGCGCTTTAGGCTTTCCGACATGCGCACTGACACGCCCGCTTCCTTTTCTTCGCGTAGTAGTAACAGTAGTGGTTTTATTCAAGATACAAAAAAGGAATTATAAGATTTTTGCTATCTCTGGCATCTGCTATCGCTACTGGAAGCACCTGAGCTGGATCGGCGGAAATAAAGGGATAGCAGCCAGGCTGGAAAAATGAAATGAAAGAAAAAAAGAATGAGAGGAACTGTATACAAGTATTCTATGTGCAAATTCACATATGTAAAGGTCAAGCGCGCGAGATGTCCGTAAAAGGAAAGAGAGCGCCCGCCCACGACACGCACTACACGGCAGCTGGAGCGGGGCATCCAGCTGATGATCCTTTTTTCATGTGCACGCGCGTCCACTCAGTAGCGCGACACGACTGCGCATGTGCGGCCGGATTATAGTTGAGTGGAATGAATGCAGCACGCGCAATCGCGGCGCAACACATGATGGGGGTCAAGCAATGCGGAGCATGCGCTGGTGGTGTATTTTATAATGCATAAAAAGTTACCCCGATTTTATCGACGATACCATGCACTGCGACGCCATTTTATAATTACAAAATGCGAGAAAGCCAACTCCACAAGCTTTCAAATGCGTATTTCTGATTATCGATATTTCTAGACACATTGCCGATTAATAAACTTACAGGGCTGACCCTCGATGTTAATGGCCATCGATTTCGCAATATAACCTTGGTCCTGAAATCAAAAATAGAAAGTTTATTAGGTAACTGAAGTTATTTATTAACTCAAATATTTATCCATATGATGTACATAATGTCCACCTTGCTGTTCAGTCGAACTCAATAAACCGCACCGATGTATCTCTCACAGTTTCAAAATAAAAATCTGCAAAGGTTTAAAAATCACCCTGTATATTAATGTCATTCTAATGACTGATTCGAAGTCTAAATTTATTAAGTTGCGCGCATTTTATTCATCATCATCCCCTTTAAGACAATTTATTTCGTCCGTCGCACCTTTCAGACGTAACATAATAACGTCTCTACACGCAGTATTGATTTCTGCCTAATTGCTCGTTAACTACAAACTGCAGTTCTTTCAACGCAACTTCCGGTTAATTCATTATACAGATCAGCAATTTAATAACCCCGACCCTACGCAGTTGTGCACCGTTTTTGACCCTATAGATTTTTGTGCAGTAGATTTGTTTCTTGAATCAACCTGATTTTTTTTTCATTCACTATTATGACCATTGTAATCACGTGCTTTTACGAATTTCTGTGAACCACTGACTGATACCTCGCATTTAATCATGTTATTTAATTAGCTTATGTATTTACTTTGATGATCTCTCATGTCCATGATTTCAGATCTCTGTAACCCTGCAAAACTTTGTACTCGTCCCAACTTTAGCAAAATTTGACACGCACACATCTTTGCTTTGCATTTATGCTTTCATGTACTTTTATATGACTGTTTTATTTGCATGGTATGCGCTGCCTTGCACTGTATTGGGCACTGGTCCTTATCAAGATTAAAGTAGCAGCTTTCAGCTCAGGTGACTCACGAAAATGTTTATGGAAAATAAAGAATGGAATTAAAAGCTCGGTAGCAGCTCGATATTCCTGTCAGTCGGCAGCGTGGTTCTAGCGACCATGCCTGGGAAAAGCTTCGTCTTTCCCGTTCCTGGAGCCACTGTCGACAGGCGGCCAACATCAAGATTAAGATTGTAGTGGAGCCCGGTGGTAGTGGATGCGGCTACAGGAGCCCTGTCGTGTGCTATGTAGAGCTACGATCAGCGTAGCACCGTTTTTTTTTCAAGTAGCCGTGATATTCCGTAGGCTGTAGGCCGTACTCAGCGACCTGTTTCGTGAGCACGCCACCACAGAAGCCCAAGCGCAGTACTGCATTCTCAGCCACTTTGCCAGGCTGGCTCTGTGGCACTCGTGGGTGGTTTCTACTGTGTCGCAAATCGATCGATGTTTTAACTCTCACTTGTGGTGTGTAACTTGTCACGGGTGACAGCGGTTCACCGATACCCTTAATTAGCATGTGCGGCTTTCAATTTAAGCATGCCGTTTCTACGTCGCTGAATGGCGTCCCTCGTAGCCTGAGGCGCTTTGGGACGTTAAACCTCAATAAACCATGTATGTCGCTGACGCGCAAATGGTATGAAATAAAGTACTGGCTGCCTTAGGCAATAAATGCGGGCATGAGTATTGAATGTTACCACTGTCAAAAATTTTCAACACCCGTCACTGTTTTATTATTAGGTTATCGGAGGTTTTCGGGGGAGCCGCACAAGATTAACAGCCCGAAACTTGCGTGCCTTCTTTCTGGGTTTGGAAGCCTGCTGTCGTAGTTACCCCACTTGTTCTTATTCGTAGTTACCCCACTTGTTGTTTCATGCGAGGAAGCACTGACGTAAAGGGCAACACGCTTGTGCATCCTACGGTAGAACATAAAAATAAAAGGTCAAAAAGGGAGTAATTGTAGGTTATTTTTGAAAGGCTCAGATCGCGTGTTAGATGATGTGAAGCTCAGTGGCGCATTAATATGATAGGATTAGGAGTGCCATGAAGGCTAAAACTGTCCGGAGGCGGCGTTATCTGTTTGCAGCCTGCATCTGCCAACCATGGTAGGTGGTGTTAAGCAGGATTTCTTTCTCTCTACCTGCCAGCCATACCCCTCTTCCCTACAAGTGGCGAAAAGGGAGACACCCGGCTAAGAATGAAGCAGCGAAAATGAATAAAACAAGCGATTACGAATAGAAATCGAACAGGAATAGAATCAGAGCAGAATTACAATTGGAATGTAACAGAAATTGTAATATAATTGGAATAGAATCAGAACATCAATTAATTGGTGAGAGAAATGCAATGATATCACAGTTGGAATACAGTCAGAATTGGAATAAAATATATAATTGGTTTTTTGGGGAAAGGAAATGGCGCAGCATCTGTCTCATATATCGTTGGACACCTGAACCGCGCCCTAAGGGAAGGGATAAAGGAGGGAGTGAAAGAAAGGAAGAGAGGTGCCGTAGTGGAGAGCTCCGGAATAATTTCGACCACCTGGGGATCCTTAACGTGCACTGACATCGCACAGCACATGGGCGCCTTAGCGTTTTTATCCGCGGTCGGGTTCGAACCCGGGTGCTCCGGATCAGTAGTCGAGCGCCCTAACCACTGAGCCACCGCGGCGGGTTTGGAATAAAACGACGAGTGAAGAAAAATTGGTCTGGCATTTCCTCCGCATCAATCCGATTGGTTACCCTGAGGTTTTTGCTCTTTTTCTGTGCTTCGTTAAAATATGGTCACCCTTCTCACCAAGGGCACAGATGTGAGTAAGCGCAGTGAGTAAATTCGTTGAATTAATCATCTATTATGCCTACACTCGAGTAGAGGTCAGCAGATTTGCGCAGGTGCAGAACTTTTTGTGTGACTCACTTTTGAAACAATCTGTCGCTCATCATTTCAAATTAAGGATTGAAAATTTTTTATTCGTGCACCCACACGCGCTCGCACACGCGCAAGACGCTGCGTGCTTTACATGACAGTAGAAGTGCGTAAGAAATGACGTTAGATGCAAGAAGAAAAATGCGCATTTACAAAGTAGTGCTAATTCTTCACCTCTTTCTATTCTCTAGCTTGCGTTCTGTTTACCTTAGATAGGCAGCATGGTGATCGATGAGTTTTAAAGGTAACACAGAACCTGAAAACAACGGCTGAACACGGCCAGAGAGAAATACCGAAGATCACCAAAAAATTGTGCATTACAAAAGGCCTTGCATGTTTATCACAGTTTTCACAGCCTGAAAGAGAGCCGATAAGCTGGCTAGGGGACTAAATCAAACATTCTCGTCAGGTGCAGTTTCCGAGCGCCTCTGTACTTATCGCTAAATATCATTTATACACGGTCATGTTCTGTTGCATAAAGAGCGCTGCATGTTTTCTTCTCGCGCTACTCAGCCGCGGTTCTCACAGAGAGCTCTTGTTGGGGCACAATAGATTCAAGAACGCTACACAAATGCAAAAACTTGTAATACCTTAACATGGGTCTCTCCCGATACAGGTTTTGTTGCATTGTTTGTGATTGCTGTGTAATAAAATATCTGCTAGTCTTCTCTTACGAAGGTATTGTTGTGTGTGCTTAGTGTATGTTTTCAAAGGCTATACTATTTCTAACTGAGGCGTGCACGCCTTTAATTTGGTTTGTACGTCTTAAAAAATATTACGTGTGCACAATGTGTAAGAACAAGAACTGGAGGGGACTTTGCGGCACCGCCTAATGGGGATGACGTAGTAGCGTTAATATGTTAATGCACATATATGCGGAAGTGGTGATTTTTCACTTTACATTTATAGATCACTGGGAGTCCTCATACCATTCTTATCGCAGTGATGAAGCGGTAGGGAGATGAGCCACTGCTTTAGCAGATGACTGTTTAAAACACAGTTACCGATCAGGCTTGTGAAACGCAGCTTGCTCCTCCCGATCAACCTCTGGGGACTCATTTAGAAATCTTTCGCTTACGCCGCCGTCGACAACGACACCTATTTTTTCCCTGAACGGGGTCGTTAACGCTGACGGGCTGAAAATATCGCCCTAATACGATTCAATTCTGCGCTACACAAAAGTCAGCGGAACTAAACAATATTCGCAATAACTTTTGAAGCGAGAGCAGTAAATAGGACCGCACCCGAAGCGGATAGGTGCAGCTGAAGTCCGTCGTAGGAGTTGTAGTTGTCGTACGGAATCCCCAAGCCAAGACAAGCCAAGCCAGGAAAGAAAAGAAGAGAAAGAATTAGAGACGAAGAGGAGGGTAAGAAGGGAATAAATAAGCGAATTAAAAGAAGCCAGCAACCAAGAGAGACCAAAAGAAGAAAAATAAGAAGGGAGAATGAAGAGAAGGGGGATATGAAGAAGAAAGGAGAGGCCGAGGGAATGGAGGGACATCAGGGCTCTCGTCGCAGAGATAGATGAAAGGGAAAAGGGAAGGCAGGGATGCTAACCAGAAGGGTGTTCTGGCTTGCTGCCCTGTACTGGGCAAGAGCGATGAGGGGATTGAACAGGGAAAGATAGAAGGGGCGAGGGATGTAGTCAGAGCAGTTGATTTCGGTGGCCTCATTTTTAGGGTCTTATCCTCAGTTAAAAGGCGAGGATCGAGGCGGGCCAGAGGACAACGCAGCGTACATCTTTTAGTCGCCAAAGCAGGACACTCCTTCAGAAGATGTGCAATTGCCTCTTCGCAGCCACATCTTTCACAAGCAGGGCTGTCGGCCATCCTAATCCGGAACGTGTATACCTTTGTAAATGCAACACTGAGCACAGACGGCAAAGCAATGTTCCTTCGCGACGCGGTATATCGTGGGGAAGACGAAGCGCAGTTCAGGATCCAACTTCCTGATGCGACGGCTGAATAACTGGCAAGTGTTCTACGCAGAAAGTGTGAGCTCCGACGCCAACTTGCGTAGCTCACACGCTGGGTCAATTCTTAGTGCAGGAATACAAACTTGAAGTCTGTCATTTTGGGCAGGTCGGGCAGCCTCGTTCTCGCGTTCGTTTCCTTTGATACCGCAGAGTCCTAACACCCATTGTAAAAGGATGTCATGACCTTTCGATATGGCGCAGTGGTGCACCTCGCGAATCTCTGCAACCAGTTGTTCATGCGATCAGCGGCGTAGAGCACCTTGCAGGCGTTGAAGGGCTGCTATGAATCAGTGAAAACTGACCATTAATGTGGAGGTTGCTGCTGATGAAATCAACTGCAGCCCGAAGGTCAGCTGGTTCCGCATCAGTTGAAGTGTGAGAGATCGTCTTCACCTTCATCAAGATGGACCTCGCCGGGATCACCACAGACCCCGCTGAACTGGCTCAGTTGACTGAGCCATCTGTGCACACATGAATGTGGTGCCTGTGGTTAGAATGCAGATGTTACAACGTGATGTGTTTGAGAGCAGCCGATGATACACCAGCTTTCTTTGTAATTCCAGGAATAGAAATGCGCACCCGAGGTTTATGTAGACTACGCAAGGGTGTGCACGGTCCTGAGGCAGGTGTGAACTACGATGGGAAATAGGTGTGATGAGCATCAATTACTTTTACGAATGCAATACGTGGCCTAATTACCGGAAACGTTATGAAACGATGACAGGGAGCCCGTGTGAGGTGTCGAATATGTGTTCTCATGGTGTCAACTGCAATGTATGTAGTAACTGGATGTTCCCGGATGATGACGACAGTTGCTGCTGTAGAGGCGCATTTAGGCAGTCGAAGGCAGATACGGAGAGCTTGGGATTGCACACTTTGTGGAGCCCGGACGTTTGTCATTCTAATGTTACCGAATATTGGAAATCTGTACCGCAGGGAGCCCAAAAATAGTGAACAGTTCAGTTGTAGCATCGAGCGCACTGGTGCGCCCCAGTACTTTCCCCTAGGAGGGAGAGGACATAGACAATCGCCATCAGTCTCTTTCTCTGGTTGGCAGATGAGGGCTCCCATGAGAGATTCCATTCGATGACTACACCAAGGAAACGATGACTTCTCTCACAGGGAACAGCTTTGCCATTGATGAATATGGCGTAACGTGACATTGCTTTGTGTGTGAACGCCACAAGTGAACACTTCTCTGTCGAAATATTGAGGCCATGCAGACGAAGGTAAAACGTCAATATAGATGCCGCCCTCTGAAGTCTGACATGAACTTGGGGACGAGTCACACTTGAAGCCCAAATACAGATATCGTCCGCGTAGATGGACATCTGAGCAGATTGTGGCAGTAAGTCGACCAGGCCGACGAGAGCAAGGTTGAAGAGAGTTGTGCTCGGAGCCCCACTCTGTGGGACTCCGCGCGAAGTTTGGTGAAAAGAGATTGCCCATCCTCAGTCTTGAGAAAGAGCGACCTGTCAGATAAATAGCTGCGTATCATGGTGTGCATGCGGTCTCCGATCTCAGGACCTTCCAAGGCGCCCAAAATGGCTTGATGTGTTGCATTTTTGTAGGCACCCTTGATATCCAAAAAACAACGCCACGGTCATTCTTTTAAGAGGGACTACGATGGAGCCTAGTTTATTCATTATTCTTTTTTTCACAAAGCTTTCTGCAAGGCTTTCGTGGCTTTCGTCGTAGTATTTCAGGTACGTCAGTGTACATAATATGATCTCTCTTATTCAAGTTTGGGTTAATCGGCTGATCAATAAAGGACCCAGTCGTATTCAATATCGGCTACGCGCAATAGTGAACTTCGCGGCCTTGACGGTTTCTTCTCATATGAGTTGGTGCTCACTCTTTACTTTCTGCCTGACGAATACCAGGTCTTGTGGCTGACGTAATGCTTGCCCGCATGCAGCTCGGAAAAGCATCGATACCGGTTCGGTTCGCCTACCAATACAGATTGATCGATTTATTGAGCAGTGGACAGCCACATTACCTGAACGAGAAGCCATTCGGGGTCTTTGCAAACGCTGCCGTAGAGCAAGTGGCTGTCTCGCAGGTTAAGCGTACATAGCTGGGCCTGTTGGGTCTGGGTATAATTATGAGACATCATTCCAGCGCACGGAAACACACGGCGTTCGTGGTCTCTACTCTCTTTGTCCGTGTGTTTCTGTGCGCTGGAATTATGTCTCAAAATTATGTCTCGCAGGCACTGAATTGGGAAGAAGTAGGCCGCCAGTCAGTATTCGTTATCATATTCCGTCCTATATTTAGCTCTCGAATAGGCTTGCAGAAGAGCAAACTTTCAGGGGGATAGAAAACTTATAGTCGCAAAATTATTATATGTGTAGGCATAATGGCAAAAAAATCCCATATTTTATGTGCAGCAAAAAAAAAACGGTCAGTGAAGTGTAAGATCAAAGCCTCAATATAAGATTTCTTTACCCGCCCTCTGCGATCACTTCAGCATAGGCGTTCACGAATGTTTTACCGGAAAACCTCAAGAACGTTCTTCCTGTATTCCACATTCCTGAATAACTGCAAAAACAGCATAGTAAAAGTTTTGTGCCGCATGTTCTATGTCCGGGAATAGTAATAAATTTTTATACACACGTCAAGTAAGGTTCTGGTCGCGGTGGACATGGCTACGTTCCAGAAGTGGCGAACGTGGCGAACGAACTAACTTCACTCACATTTCTGTCATATCTAAACTGCAGACTAGACAGACTGACGTGCTCACCGGCACATACATCACGCACCGGGCCACATTGAGTAACATTGAGTAGTCTGGTAAGAAACACCTTTTGCACACCTTACACTATACCAAAATTTATACCGCGAAACATACCCGAAGCGCTTGTAAGTGTCATCAACCAGCAAATCTTTTCTACGTGTTATGGGCGTGACCCAATCAACCACCAGACAGACAACAGCACAAATATAACACAAGAGCAGTGGCAGGAAATGCTGACTAGCTCCAACCCGGCCGTTCGAGCCAGAGTCATAGCCCGGATGGTGGCAACCGCCACCACCCAAGGGCTACCGGTTGGCTAACAAAACCATTCTGCTGCATCCATCCGCAACAAGACCTTCCCTTTACCTATTCCAAAAGGTATTTTGTGCACCAATAAAAGTCTTTCCGCACGTACGCAACCGTTAAACGCCGCTCTTTGAATAAGCTGCGCTCCTGGAAAGCTTACAAGAAGTGCCGTTAGAGTATATTAAACTTTCATAAATTGGAACAGAATGCTTCCAGAAATGCTTATTCTACTAAAAACACTAAAACTGATGAGCCGACAAACGAGCAGTGAACTGAATAATTACAATCTAGCCAGGAATAACAGGTTGGTGTGGAATGTCTCAATTTTTTTTGTGCCATATTAATTCACCCTGAAGAAATATTGGCTTTATGCCCTTTTTATCCGGAGCTCTGGATAAAGGCAAACTCAAGTGCAAAAAAATATTACTGGAGCATGAGACACTTGATGCGGCAATTTCAAAAAAGCATTTATATTCACCCTCAATACTTACATTGACGCTTTTCCCCTAAAGAATGCTCTTTCTCTAAGCCGAGACCTTACACACGTACCCGAGTTTTGTGGAGGGAGGAGCTGTGGAGGTGGGTGCGGAGGTGGCTGGTGGTGGGCTTCTGGAGGGCTGCTCGCTTTCCGACTGATTCCTAAAATTCGACTTCGCCGTTGCTTTTTAGTTGCGCTCCTGTGTTGGCATCTAAAAGGTGGCGGCCTTGTGGAAGGTTGAGGAAGGTGGGTAGGGGGCGGGTGGCGGTTTTTCAGGGTAAAGTCGAGTGGGTACGTGATCGGCGACGTGTCTGGAGGGTGACGGTTGGTAGGGCGGGTCGCTGGATAGAGGGTTGTAGTGTGCGAATGGGCATAGCCCAGCTAGGCGGGTGTGGTGGAGAGGTGTGTGATGGGTGGTGCTTCTGGAAAGCGGAGGCTTCATTCTCCGAGGCTGCAAAAAGACGCCGCCATTTTCGCATTGTGACGCCAGTACTGCTAACACCGTAAAACGGACTCCTTTCTATCTTCACAGACCATCGTTGTCTATGAAAACAGTGTGAGGGCTACTACGCTTTCTCTCCGCAATAGGTCTGCAGTGAAGCAGAAGTGCGGTGAGGGAAGAAACCGGTGGCCGCTTATAGCGGGAGTTTGAAGATCGCAGCCATATATTTTACGTCTTACTGGAGCGAATGATCTGCGCTGAGTTCGCCAATAACAAAGTTACCATGGGAAATAACTAAAACTGCAATGGCTACCTGGAAACCAAGCATGCGGCAACATAAAATGACGTTGAATTGCTTAAGTAAAATAAGTGGCGCTTGCGTTTGCCTGGGTTGTGCGTACGAAAGGGAAATTAATGCACTGTATATTCTTACTGAATCGGACAGTGAGGTGAGCCGGAGCCGTCCATATTTTTCAGAGCGAGTTCCTCATCTGAGGGACGCCACTGTGCCCACTGGTTTGACTCGACTTCAAACCGGGAATGACTTGAGCACAACTGCAACGTCCCGAGCGCAAAGCTTCCTTGCTGAGAGCCAAGGATACAAAGTCATCGCTCGGCTGCCTGTTCATCTACGGAAATGGTTTTCGTGCGAAAGCACTAATACTCTCTCGAGCACCGACCAAGAATCTTGTCACTTGGACCGTTCTTGTGCCGTTGCATAGCAACAACAACTCCAAAATTAAAAAAAAGCATATCACACTTACCTACAAAATCTGGCACAGCCACCCATAAATTCGACTGCTCCTAACACAATGGTGACCTCCAAATCTGGCCCGGGCAGCCGCCAAAATACTGCCCACCCACCCACGAGATTTGACTTTAGGATAATTGGACTAAAATCGATGTCAAGCCATAAATGACCGCACCCAACACGATGACGAAAGTAGAAGGCGCCGACCAAAAGAAAGGATGGGATGATGTTTCGGCTCCCCCACTGGAGCCTTGTTGGGGAACCAGGCTCCCGTGGGGCAGCCGAAACTTCATCCCATCCTTTCTTTTCGTCGGCGCCTTCCACTTTCGTCATGTACCATCCCAACCAGAGGGGTTTCCGTCAGACTCTAGACTTCAAACCCAAATTTGGCCTGGGCCGTCTCCAAAATTTAGCCCACCCCTAAAATTTGACTATGGCTGACTTGGACTGAAATCGACTTTGAGCGCGCCCGACACGATCATCATCATTATCAGCTCTGCTCACTGCAGGGTAAAGGCTTATCGCATGTCTCTCCACTTAACCCTGTCCTTTGCCAGCTGCGGCCACCGTATCCCAGCAAACTTCCTAATATGATCCGCCCACCTCCCTGCTATGCTCGCCTTCTCTTTGAATCACATTCGTTACCACTAAGGACCAGCGGTTACCTTGCCTTCGCATTACGTGCCCTGCCCACGCCCATTTCTTCCGCTCGATTTCGACTAGGATTTCATTAGCTCGCGTTTGTTCCATCTCCCGCTCTGCCGGCTTCCGGTCTTTTAACGTTGCACCTATATCATTTTTCGTCCATAGCTCGCTGCGGTGTCCTTAACTTAAGCTAAGCTCTTTTCGTTAGCCTCCACGTTTCTGCCCCGAAGGTGAGTGCCGGTAAGATACAGCTGTTGTATACTTTTCTGTTGAGAGATACTGGTAAACTGCCATTCATGAACTGAGAGAACCTGCCATATGCGCTCCGTCTCATTCTTATTGTACTAATTATTTGCCTCTCATGATTCGGATCAGCAGCCACTACCTGCCCTAAGTAGACGTATTCACCCACCACTTCCATCACTTCGCTACCAATTGTGAACAGCTGTTTCCTTTCGAGACTGTTGAACATTACTTTGGTTTTCTTCATGCCAATTTTAATACCTACCGTTGTGCTCTGACTGTTTAACTCATTGATCATGATTTGCAGTTCACCTCCTGCGTGACTCAGCAAGGCAATGTCCTTAGCGAATCGCAGATTATTTCGGTATTCTTCATTAAGTCTTATCCCCAATTGTTCCCAACCCAGACCTCGAAACGCCTCCTGACCTTGACACGATGGCAACCCCCAAATTTGGCCCTGGCCACCGCGAAATTTGATCTCAGCTGATTTGGACTAAAAACAATGTTCAGTCATAATTTAGCCTGCCTCACAAGATGGCGACCTCAAAATTCGGCCCGGCGATTGCCAGAATTGAACCTTCGCGATTTGGGAATGCTTTAGCCCTGTAATAGGTTTAACCAAGTCAAAACCGGACAGTTTTTATTTTGACCTGGCACGAGCTTTTATAATGAAAGCTGTGTTTTGCACGTAGAAATAAAAATAAATTGATGATTTTGTACACTCAGAATGTTTCATTTCATGTTGGCGGCAAGAAATAAAATCCCTTCTTGAAAGGAAAGCTGTGAAGGTAATGAAAATGAATGAAGATAAATTAGTACGGCAATACGCAGTCGATGTTATAGCAGCTTTTTTTATATTTTTCTCAAAAGGAATTCTTAAGGTGCTCCGCACTCGTGCCGTCGTGGCATTCAGAGCATTGCGCTGAGAAAGAGAAACGCAGAGAAAGCTGGCGAATGTTGAAGGTGCCTCATCGTGGGTGTTCGGACAGCCTCAGTCCCTTTTCTTTTTTTTTTCGATGTATCTGTTGCGAGCTTGTTAGAAGGCTACCTTTGGGAATTATTTTTTTATTGCGTGTGGCGTATATGGTCTTCAAGCTTTTAATTATTTAATGGGGGCTGCATGAAAGGAGAGATTTGGTTTCTATGAAGCTTGCAGCCGCACGAAATGCTTTTGTCGAGACGATGTCGTCAAAGAGCACATTTGAAGGAAAGCAAAGACTGATGCGTGGCGGTCTGCGGAAATACGAAGAAAGTACTTTACTTCATCTGGGAACAGAATGACATATTAATGGTTGGCGCACTCTCTTCACAGTGTCTTCACGAATGGAAAGCATCACCGCCACCAAGATAAGAAATTGTCGTGAGTGATAAAGCTCGGAGGCACAGTTTTAAAGCTACAACTACGTACAGCCGGATAATTATTTAACTGTGTCGCGCAACCATTGACCAGCTGGCTTGTCAGCACCTTAACACAGCACAGAGCGGCGAAGCAAGCCAAAATAAGCGCCCGTGTTTCCAAACCACTTAATCTGGCTCGATTCGCGACTGTGCGCCGTGATAAGGTGCTGACAAGCCGGCGGGTCGATGGCAGCATGATGCGGTTAAGGAATCGGTCATGCGTAAATCTGAGCTCTATCTCAGTCTTGCTTTCGAGAATTCTGACATTCCTACAGGCGGAGAGATGTTTCTTCTGTGAAGACGCACCAAAGCACAATGCCAAGTGTTTACGGGAGCTTGCCGCAGAGATATTGTCACAACTTTTGTTAGAGGAAGAGCCCTAAGAATTTTCCTGAAAACACAGGTCTGCATTTGACTCGGCACTCAAGCATGTGGCACGTGTCATTTCAAGCACACGTCAACAACGCACTTGATATGCTGCAGTACCTGGAAAGACTTGATCATTTCAACATAGCGACGCATGGTACTGGTTGACATTTCCAGCACGAGAAAACGTGGCGGCTCCACATGCTGTGTTTGGCCGCCGCGGTGGCTCAGTGGTTATGGCGCTCGGCTGCTGACCCGAAAGACGCGGGTTCGATCCCGGCCGCAGCGGTCGAATTTCGATGGAGGCGAAATTCTAGAAGCCCGTGTGCTGTGCGATGTCAGTGCACGTTAAAGAACCCCAGGTGGTCGAAATCTCCGGAGCCCTTCACTACGGCGTCCCTCATAGCCTGAGTCGCTTTGGGACGTTAAACCGTCATAAACCAAACCAAACATTCTGTGTTTGCATGGAGCGGACTATCATCGGCTACTCTCTACTGGCGAACCGCGCAAACATCAAAAGCAAACACGGGAGACAAACTAAAGGTGAGAGCCGCGAGCTTTTGAGGTATGTGCCGTGAACCAACTTGTTCAGCCACGAATCTTGAGAACCGACCGCCAACATACCCTTCTCTATCGAAACTGAAGGCTCAAATATGTATGGAGTATTGGACACTTCAGCATAGGCAGAAACCTTGATTGGGGCAAACTACTCGAAGAACAGGCTGCACGTTTTCAGAAAGTTGGTCGCTTCAAACTTTTTCTTGAACTGCACCGCTGTGCGCAGCACCGTATCAGGCACCTCTCACGGTGACGTCACGAGTACAGCCACCTAGTCGCTAACAAGTAGCAAGCGGCACGAGGCGCGAGCACTTGCGCGTAGAATCGTGGCAATGACGGTGCTTTTTAAAACCTCTCTGGAAGAAAAAAGCACATTCGTCTCCGTTGCGACGGGAGGACTTTCATTTACATTCGCACAGCATGCGATATGTCTGATGCGATTCCTGATAATGATAGATATTTCCATAGTGCCTTCGTCGGTTGAATTCACAGCATATGGCGACTTCCCAATACGCCTACTGATTCTCTTTAGTCGGGAGGAGGAATACAAGGCAAGAAAGGCTGGCGAAAATGTGGCACTCAAGGTTTAAACCTCAACCGCATATGGGAATAGGGATGAACGGAGTTAGAGGGGTAGAGAACAGGAAGGGGAGGTACACACAATGCTTTCTAGTGCATATTCAAGGTGCCAGTTTCAAACACTGAGCCTGTTGTATCCTCTAGGAAACAAAATTAAGCGCCAATAGCCAGTTGTTCTAAAGGTTTCGTGGCGGTCTGGTGCGGGTTTGAATCAAGATCGAAGTGGTGAGGAAGTTCTTTCATGTGGATAAACATATATGTGCCTGAAATTTAAGCGCGGTTCTGGCGTTGGTGTCGTCTCCAATCCAACTGTCGATTTCGATTTCTGTTCAGTAGGTGTTAATAGCAGCTAAAGGCATTTTGATACCCTAGACACTTGTTTCGATAAGAGGCGAATCATGCAAACATGAGGTGGCTGTCCATTTCTTGTTATACGAAGTGATAACAAGCTTCATTTCAGTTATTTCATATATTTTTTCCCTTAATGACCCGAGGGCATTACATAAGGGGGGAGGGGAAGATTAATTTGTTTGGCAACTCTCATTCATTTTTCGAAGATAATAATGGGCTGCTAGATTTAACGATAAACGCGAGAAAGATTGTGTGCAGAATGTAACTGCGAAAGATAGCGCCAGTTTCCGGGGGTGTGCCACGTCGGGAGTACAAAAGCACAAAAACGAGGCACCGTACGAGCCAGTCGCATGTCTGTCATATTTCAGACATAGTCTTGCTTGTTACAAAAAAAACAACAGACAACTTACATTCACATGGAGGGCCAAGTGCGTTCATTTCAATATATTATTGCATAGCTTCATGGATGCTTCACCTATACATGTGGGTTGTGTCTGGAATTCACATATGAATCGAAATTTCGAAATAGGCAGAAAATTTTCCTATTGATAACAAACCAGCAAAGTAAGTTTAGGAGTTAATATGACATTACCGAATTCTTGGAGCTCTAGAAATTCCTCTCGGAAGGTTCACATGCAAGCTTTCACTGAAATATCCCCAGCGGTGTTTCGATATGTCCGCGCGGCGATGCGCGCAGTAGCATCATATTGCATAAAATTCTCTGAACAATATAGCACGAAACAACATCGTTCTGTGCGATTGATTCTATTATTGCGTGAAGTCGTGAAATAAGACGGAAGCAAAAATAAGAACGAATGTAGCTCTGGAAGCGGCATGTTTAACGAAGGGCCTTCTGAAGAGTAAAGGGGTGGAAAATTGCTGCCCGGAGTGAATAAAGTAGCATCGATGCATAAAATCACCGTACATCTAAGCCCTTAGCCGTTTTTAGAACGAAAATTGCCTCTTGTTTTCCCGAGAGTAGAAGGAAAAACGGCTAATGCGAAAAGTTATGGCAATCTGGTACGCGCAGTGTACGCTCCGGTGAACCATAATTCTTTTTTCGCTAGAATGGTTTCACGCACAGTCATTGCTCTCGATGGAATTTTGTTAAGCAAGGTCAACACGCTTCCTGCAAAATATCGTTTAAAGCGAACCTATATTGAACTAACGATCGCATGGCTCCTTTTCTTTTCATGTTCGGGCTGAGCTCCTTCAGGCAATGTGGTACTCTCTATGCAATGTACTTAAGCTGGTAAATTGCTCCTCGTTCAGAGCGTGCTATATGTTTGCATTCTTCGTAGGAAGGTAAAGGTGTTAAAGAAACTACCTTACATTTCACAGCGGAGTGCATATTACGCACACTGACGCCTTTTTCTGCCCTCGTTTGGGCTTACCAGGCGTCTGACTTGCTAACTTAATTTTCTGCCTGCGCGTTGGTACGCCACAGGCTCAGCTTAAGACGTTCTGTCCTGCAGGCCTGTACATAGCTCTCGGGGGAAACTTAGTGGAATGCGCTACAAAATTTTACTGATCCTGTTGCTCGTGTTATGGGAAAAAACACGCAGAACTTTGACGCTCAGTTGTAATAGCAGGAAAAGGTAGGTATCAAGTGCACTTAACATGTCCTGTTCGCTCAGCTTGTCAACATAGTCTCTAAAGCAGTTGAATCTGCTCAGAAACACGCAATGCTCCATGTCTAATTTTTTTCTAGCTTCATCTAGATCTACAAGAGTGGAACCAATAATGGGTGCTGAAAATATGCGCTATATTAGAGCATATCTTGTACTCGAGTGTAACACCATTTTACAGTGGTTGAGGGACAGAATGGATGCCTAACGTCGAGTAGGTTACCGGGTATTCCCTATGTTTTGTTACTCATGGTAACGGTTAGCTTAGTCAGTTTTATGTACACTGTGAAAGGTAGAAAGCTATGCATTGTGCAGCTGCAGGCCCCAGCCAAGGGCAACCTTGTTGACATTCATGTGGCCTGCTCTTCGCCGCAAGTCCCGGACCTCACGGTTGTATTTACCGCAGTCGTGTTTTCCAACAATTTGCGGTAGTATTGAAACAGAAAGGAAATTAGGGGAGTTGTGACATATGTATCCTGCTGGGACGTTTCGGTATTCAGGGGCCCGCAAAGCTTTCTGTGAGCGCACTAGTTTAAGTACTGTATGAATGAATCGACGAAACTTTATTGAATAGAGTTCTTAAGGATGTGGTTGAAATCTGTAGTGATCAGCACTCCAACAAACGCTGCTTCTGCCTTGGCCCATTCTGTGAGCTGTTGCTGACAGTCTGGGTCCGAGATGGGAAACACATCCTGCCACTGCTCAGCCGTAATAGGGCTTTGTAAGCTAGGTATGTGTGGATTCTTCCGACGTGCCTATACCATGTGGTATAAGGTTGCTATATCGTTACGAACATATGAGTTATTCTTGACGCGTTGTAGTTCCCTGCTCCTATTACCTGTCAGAAGTTTGTTTCTGTTTCCACTTTGGCAGAAAAGAAGCTTAGGACTGCGAGAATGTGGCACGACAGGAGAACGAGGAACAAAAACGACAACACAGGCACAGTCTTGTTCTCCTGTCGTGTCTCATTCGCGCTCTTCTAACCTTTTTTCTGCAATGAAACAAGTAGCCTGCAAGAACGTTCTACTTCCACTTGGCCTTTTATTCTTTCATAATACAGAAATAGTTGCAGTAATAAACTAGTTAATTCTTCAAGATGTGCGACTCTTCTGTTTTCAATTCGTTGCCCTTGTAAGGCCGATGATTACTAAAAAATGAAGGGAACAGACGCTTAAGCTCAACCTTAAAAGTATAACGCGATTGCTTAATGAGTTTTTGGCCGTATACACAGAACTGTTCATTCTATACTTAACATGTACTTAACGCAGTGCTTCTAAGCCCCGTGTATGTTCCTTCATGTTTTCTTAACCCTTTCGCGCAGTTACACCTTGCATTTTTTCGATGACGAAGGAAGTGGGTTCGGGTAAAACGAAGTAGCACTTAGGGAACGGCGTCACGACGTATCTTGCCAGTATTTGTCTGCTGGGGCCTGTGTTGTTTCGTGCACGTATACACTCAAGAGCTTTTTTATGACGGAATGCTTAGGCGACCCAACCTCTGCTTGCTTTCATAGACGGATGAGTGCCCAGTGCGTCTTTGGGGACCATCGATTCGGATACTTCGGCGCGTATTTCCTCACAAAGAGCGACGGATCGATTAGAACTTAAGCCTAATTAGCGCCCACGGAAGGCAGCGGTGCATTTTGTGCCAGTGGTTATGAAAGCGAAGAAACATAGAAGCAAATGTGCTCTGGTGCATTACCCACCACTCTGGAGAGGACAAAAGCATTTCACTTTCTAGGCAGGTACGATTCGCTTGGTATCAGAACTTTATAGTGAAGACAAACACCCTGCCCTCACCAGCGTCTGCCCCTGCGTAACTGACAGTAATGTTCTAGCGGCGCAGCCTAAATGCATTATTCATTACATGCATTATCCATTAATGCACATTGTGTGTTGTGTTTGCGGCTTTGAAACCCCCCAAGGATATTTGTCAACCATGCGACCAGATTCAACACCGTCAGCAACACTCTGATATTCATGCCTTGTGTTGCTTTGAGATAAGTGAAACTTGTGAGTGTAATTTCGCCCTCCTGTGTGAAAAACACGTAAATGAAGTTCATTGCTCCAATAGTTGAGGCTGAGGATGCGAGTGTTAAGCAGTGAAATTTGTTTGCAGTTTGGTTTGCAGGTGCCCCTCTTTGATCTTGTGCTCTTGCGAACTGCACATGCTTTGATATAGCGCTTTGGGACGTTAAACCCCCATAAACCAAACCAAACAAAATATGCTTCGCTATGCGTCTATCTGCAGGAACGACATCCACAGTGGCAATATCGAAAATTCTCTTTGTTGCTAATATATGACGTAGTAGTTTCTGTGAAACAGGGCCGATCGTTCCCATGCTGGCGCTGAAACATGACTGTACCTTCCTTTTAACGGCAATTCTGTTTGTTATGCATATAGCTAGTTGCATATACCCTTTGGTGCATACGTCCTTATCGAGCTGGGATTTACCTGCTGGATCATTAAGAACTGCGGCAGGACGCTGCTAATTCTATCAGTGTATCACGCCGTTTGCTCGCAAGGTCTGAGGACGTCAGCGGCTGCTTTGTCCACGGAGAGCACTAATGCCAGCGCATGCTCTGGCTCATGAATCACATTGATCGTCTGTGAATTTTTTCCCATATACAGATTGCCCCATATTCGCTTTGCGAGGTTCTGCAATAGATATGTAAAGCTTAATATTTTTTTGATGAGAAGCATATAACAGGAGGTTAGCAGCCAGGCTTATCAGCTGCATGTATGTGCTTGTATGTATAATTTTGAGCTTACATGCGAAATATACAATTGTAAGCCCAAAAATAAAGAACTGAGTGCCTAAAACCTCCTTGCTCTAGTGTTTCCTATACACCATTGGTGTAAAAATCGGCTGCAACTTTTTAAAGCTTGCTTACATCCCAGTGTTTGACAATCGACCGGCCAGCGCAGTCCCGTTTTTGGTTCACACTAGAAAAAGCGTTGTTTCTGGGGGCCCATCTGAATAAGGAATTGCAGGCACCTACGCAAAACACAAGAGAACTGGGATGCATGCAAGGATCCAACGCGCACTACGCGTGGTAAAATGGAGCGTTTTCCTCTCGGCTGGATACAGGGGACGCCGCCAGAAGATCCGGTTGGGGGACGCTCCGTCTTCAGCCGCGGCATCTTCGAGGCCACTGTCGGAAGTGGGCGAGCGGTTGAAGCGTCTCTGGAGCCCTAAGCGCGGGAGTTTTACCGGGCGAAAAGCACTGAGGCTCTTGAGCTATCAGGCTGAAAGAGCCCGTTGCAGCGCGGATTCTCGGCTTGTTTATACTTGCAGATTGGGTGGTCGCCGCCGGAGACTACCTACATTTTCCCGCACTATGTTAACGTGTTCGATGCCTTGGCAGGCGAAAGAGTGTTCACGTTGAGATGCTCATGGAGTATGCAGCTTTCAGGTTGGGAATAAAAACTTACTGGCTAAACTAGGCTTCGGGTTAGTTAATAGATTTGCCGAGAGTTGTCATGTCTATTTTTCTCTCCTCGTCGGGATCTCTTTTTCTAGCGCTTCTGTTCTTATTCTCATCTTCTTTCTTACTATTTTCCTCTTCCCTCTTGGCTCCTTGAATTGGTTTGGATTGGCCTTGGTCGACTTAAGTTGACGTGGAGTGGCGCCAAAAGCTACTATGAACTTCAGTCAAGACTGCTAAAGGTGGGCTTCTAATAAAGGCTCTCACAGTAAAAGTACTGTAAATTAAACCTAATGCACCTTCTTGTGAAATATTCTTCACAGGAAAACCAGTAAATTACGTGCAGAGATGGAGCGGGCACCGACACAGACAAGGGAGTGCTGCCGAAAACCAAAGGGACCACTGCGTTGAAAGAACGATGGAAATATGTTTACCTATTATATATTATGTACCCACATGAAAGGCAGCTAATTTTCGATAGAATACTTTTTGCTCACGTGCTTGTTTAGCAAGCAATAACAATAACTTTTTCAGCGACATGCTGCATCCCCATTTGTCACGAAGGGGTGACTGCAATCCGGAGAGCAGAAAGACAGCGAAAATATAGAAACACAGCGGCAATACTTAGTTAAAAATGCAGTGACATCCAATTCTAGAATGACTATCATATTTAAGCAAAGCCAGGTAAAATGATCGGTGAGTCAAAGCATGCCTTAAATAATGATGGGTTTCAGGCATCAACGTGCATAACAGTATATTTCGCCTCTCATTTTTAAAAAAAATGTAGCAGGGGGTGCCTGGTTCGATATTGTCATTATGTGTGTCAATATACGGCATCGACATGTGATACACAGGCTCCTTGAGCTGCACTCAACAGCCATTTACTGAATTAGAGATGAGCTTTTCCTTGAGAACGCTGAAGGCTTTCAAATAGGTCAGAGAAATATCCATTCATCTTTAGTTGTAATGACAGAGGCCAATTCCGTCGGATCCGTGGACTATTTGAGGGCTCATGAAACGACGTATATGAATGATGGGCGTCTTATGCAGCATGTTGGCTGAAGAACAAAGCAATTCGCCCACTGCGCGACATAAAAACGCCAGTTTGTGCTCCTCATGCACTGCCCGGAACCCGAAGACCGCGCTTCGCAGAGGCCTAATTTTGGTGGAAAAGCTATTCTTCTCTTCCAGTATTTCTCTTCCTCTCGAAAAAGAAAAAAAAAACATGTTTATACAGGCACATGTGACAGATTTCCTATTCAATGGGCTCTCAAATGCTCTTTTGGGGAATGAATAACACACTATAAAAAATAAAACATTTCCGACAGTGCATTGGATGCAAGAGAGAGAACACATACGTTGGAATAGTGCCTGGGGACTCGACCTGGGATAGACGCCCGGGTTCACGGAAGCCAGTGTAGCGTAATACAAACGGAGCGCAATTGCTTGCAGACAGCGCCCTCTTCATGTTTGGTTGTTTGACATGAGGGGTACGGGCTTTGCTCACAACACTACTTCGCCGTTCCAACAGAACTCAAAAGGCTGGCGCTCGATAGGCAATCTTGCATAAATTGAGCGTAGAAGATGTTTCGCTTGAACGTAGTTTAGCGAAATTAAATTAGGATACAAAAAAAGCGTTTTTGCACACAAGCGTAAAGAAGAGTCAGAGCATAATTCCTAATGGTCTAGCGATCAATAAGCAATTCTAATGTTGTGAGGAGACAATCTGAACAAGTAAAGGGCAGTAAAAGCTGCCTGCGGGAAACATACACTGACAGGAACAATTAGTTTACATTCTCATTAGTGTCTCTGGGGAGATGAAAGTGTGACGAGCACGAAAGATAATGAGAAAAATACCGCGTGCAGTTACTGCATCATGCAACCGAACGGGCCTTTGTTGGCTGCCTCAGAGAAACTCAAGTTGGCATTTCGGCGTGTTTAGAAGAGAGCCAAGTGACTCGATCTGTTCTCATACACAGAATTTCTGGACAAGTATAGTTTTTCAATCAGAAGTTGCTTAAGAATGTCATTTTTCGCATATCTTAGGAGGAAAAACGCTAAGTCGCCCGTGTGCTGTGCGATGTCAGTGCACGTTAAAGATCCCCAGGTGGTCGAAATTATTCCGGAGCCCTCCACTATGGCACCTCTTCCTTCCTTTATCTTTCACTCCCTCCTATATCCCTTTCCTTACGGAGCGGTTCAGGTGTCCAACGATATATTAGACAGATACTGCGCCATTTCCTTTCCCCAAAACCAATTAAAAAAATATCTTAGGACTCCGCTATAACAATCAATATATCCGCAGATCCTTTCTCCGGACGCTTGTAGTTTTCTTCCATTTGTAGTCGAAAATCCACCCCATCGGTTTTCTATGGCAGTCTATGGGAGCGCAGGACGAAATTTATAGGAAATATTTTGCTACAATCGGAAGGTTGGGCAATTTCTATCAATAAGTTCATAGCAGTATACATATTACAATATTCAATGGTTGCCATACAATTAAAAGTGACGTCTCAGAGAGCTGGACCTAGTAGAACCAATCGTGTCGCGGTTCTGTGCATTTGAGAGTGCTTTGAGAACTGAATTTGGAAGCATATATAAGTAGTAAACGAGTATAAATTGCGCTTTTCAGCCTTTGGCAGTGACTTGTGCATGGCTTCAAACTCAGAAAGTTTAGCTGGCGCGGGATTTACTGAGCGCTTTGTCCCCGCTTTTAAAGGGGCGATGCAGGTAACTAATAAATAAAAATAAAACACAGCCACCAAATTTTAGTTGTCTTCTTTCTACAGAATAATGCGCAGCACAATACAAAACGTAGAAAGCCACGTGGATTTTGTCAAAAAGCGGCAAATAATTTATAATTGATTTTTTTCTCTATGCTCTTTCGATACAGCGGCTGTGACGAACTAGAATTTTTCAGGTCACGTGAGGCACAAAATAACTGCAGTATGGTCGCAGATTTCGTTTTAATTCACGTCAACTCTTACGCAAGCCCGTCCAAGAGTTAGAATGATAAAAATTAACAAGCAAACGATTATGCCGCAGTTCTTCTGCTCACGTGGCCTCATATCGTCTGAGATATCACAGCCGTTGGGAAGCTTTTCAAATCGAAGAGAGAAAAAAATTTAAATTATAAGTTATTGAGGTGACGCAGGTGAATTCCGCGTCGTGACACCTGTCTACTTTTGTTCAAGGCATAACTCTAAAGAAAAAAACATGTATCCAAAAATATTGTGCCTCTACTCCTTTATTAAAATGCCTATCGCTCTCTGGATTAATTTTTCTTTGTGGAATGCCACCCTTTATTTTCCATTTTCTAGCAAGCGTGTTAGTAGGAACGAAGCTTCAAACAGCGTTAGCACTACGTCAGTATAGCGACCGATCATGCAGACTGCGCGTCAGTCATATTCCCACACTGGCTGTATTCTGTTCCTGGTTCGCGGCAGGAGAAATTTGCACGTTTATTCGTTCGCGAAAAGCGTGGTTGTGACAAAAAACCTTGCTCATGGCCTACTGTTTTGGAACACCTAAAATAAGAAAAGTTAACTTTGGAAATCTGCGAATAGGCTTTGCAATCATTTTCCTTGTCTTTGGTATTATAATGTATTATGCGTCTTTCTTTCATAAAAATGAATATGTTTCGTGAGCGAATAATATCAAGGATTATCGAAACATAGCCGAAATATGGCAAAAACATTTGCGGACGAAAAATGCTTCTGGTTTTCGTGCTAGTATGGACGCGTAACTAAGTTCTGACACAGCTCTGAATCCTTCAGATCCTTTCAATATTTCAGGCAGTTTCATAACCCTCTTTATTTAAACTATTACATAACATGCTCAGAACTTATTTCAGAAGGTTGACTAACTTCAATATCTGGTGCGGTACAGAGTGTCTGTATAGAGCGTTTCCTTAACCTGGAAACATCTCTTAGCGTTCCTAGGTGCACTAAGCGTTGGTTAGATAGATTTCTGGTAGTTAAGAGAGGTTAAAAATGCTTTTTTACGTGTTAAAATTGACGATGCCTAGCATAACGCAGCCGCACCCATTAAAGAAAAACTAGAGAAAATGCTGCCAAATATCTCTACGCGCAACGGCATTATTTCCTTTCGACGTCCGATTCGCGGAACTCCGGACAGACATTAGAATATAGGATATCGATCGGCCCGAGCCGTTTGAGACAAGAGAGCCAAATAGGGCAGCTGAGGCCTTGTCGGCTGCGTGGAGCATTATTGCACTAATGAGCGCCACCGAACAAGCAGTGCTCATCTAGATCGAATACAAACAAAAAAAGTTACTTCTCGTCTTCATAACCTCCTACAAACTTCACAGCACAAGCTCATGACTCTCCAAATTTGCTTAATTTTTCCGTGTGCAACAAGAGTTTTGCACCACAAATCTTTTCAGATGTTTCACCCTCCACCGTGTTTTTTTTGTTTTTCTATTGATGGCGTAATTTTAACAGGCAGAGGGATTTGAAACATGACACCCGCATTTGCCGTTACTATCGCACTGAGCGCCTTTATAGAGAGCTGATATTGATTTCTTTCAGCGCGGCCGCTTCCCCAGTATTGTATTTTATTGCTTTTTGCCATGCATGTCATCTATTTTTTAAACTCATGGTCGACTTGTCTCGGCCCAGTTGTTTTTGCAGCCCGATTGCTGCGGAGTTTGTTTTCGCGCCTATATTTGGTTCTACTGGTTTCTTTTGTCTCGTCGCATTTTACTTCTTATAAGCGCATGTAGCTCACAGAAGCAAGGACGTCATTGCCGTTAGGCAAGAGATATGCTTAACGATCCGCCGCTACGCCCTTCTCATGTGGCCGGCTCTTCAGATTAGCGAATGGAGTGCGACGCATTTTCTTTGTTGCTGCCTCTTGTTTACGTACTTGTCTTTTAACTGAGCTGCGGTCGATCGTACTTGGCTAAAATTGGATGTCATCACGCTAAGAGGTGGCTTCGCTGATAGTCTGAAGTGGGCACGTTTTGGATTCCTTCAATTTTTTCTTTGATTTCTCAGACTTTGAAACTGACTGCGCGCTGCTGCATCAACATTTGTAGAAAGCAATGAGTGTGATAAAGCCACATTAAACGCAGGAGCAGGGTTGTTGAGCGTTACGACATTTTCGCGTAAAAAAAATGAACTCGGATGCTAGATGTTTGAATAACAAAGCAGTGCGCCTCCACTATAGCCTGCTGATTAAGATGCGTACTTGTCACATAGAAACTTATTAGATATGTGAATCTACCGCAGGTAGGCTCAGAAGTTCAGAGCACTGAAAAAAAGCTTATTTTTAAATCTTTAAATTCTGCGCAAGTAAAATACTCTGCGAGTAAGATAGAATGCACAGCCGATTACAAAAGCTACCCTCGTTAAACTAGAAAACAAAATGTTAATACCCGCAAATTGCTATCAGGTGGAGTGTTTCTACAATCTCGTAATGAAATAGTACTCCGGAAGCATCATGTGGAGCTGTACTATGTGCCAACCACAGCAGAACACGAGGTTGCGTTGTGGTTACTATTCTCCGCTGCGTCACGCTGGATGAGCTCGATAAACATAGACTTTTTCAACGTCAAACGAAGCGGTAATGGTTCCTGATGCGTCTCATATCCCGGATAGTACATACTCAATTTTTATAAGAGCATACTCGCTACAGGCTGCTGCGATATCTCCCAGTAGCGTCATTTCTCATCGTGTGTCATAAAAGCTTTAAAGCTAGAGTTGTGGTTTGGGTTGTTGGTCTTGTTGCACGGCTGTTGTTGTTCTTACCCTCATACAATGCACATGCCCACATAGGAAGATTGGCCAAGAATTGGGGGCACAGAGAGTTTTTCGGGTAAATATTTCCTGGACGAAAATAAAATGAATGCTAAGGAAGGAAGAAGTAAAAAAAAAAGGAACGACGAAGTGAAACGGGAAATGCATATCGCACGCAGCAGATCGAGACTGATGTTTATAGCCGAGGGGTTAAATGATAATGATAATTGTAAGAATAAAAATAATATTGAAAAAATAAATTAAAAAAATTACCAAGGTAGCCGATTTGATTCTATTAAAAATTTTAGACGGCGGTAAAAATAGACTTGTGGCTGTACCCAAGTATGGTGGCTCCAAACGACAATATGACTGGGCTGCTCAAACAAAGGCCAAGCTGTTGTAGTGGTTTCTATAAAAACTGTCTTCTCATCATGGTGTATCGGCTACAGAAAAAAACAAGAAAAAAGTCTATGGTTTCGCGCTCACCACAGAATACACCAACGAGATTAAGCGCCAACCCAGACCTGTGCAAAAAAAAAAATTAAGGGTGCAATCTGGCAGCGGAGCCATGATAGAGATACCTCAACCTGCCGTGAATGGCATGATTGCCTGCTCCACGAATGCCTCAGGTGCAGGTAATCATCAGATCTTAAAAGAGATGCAGTTGTCATTCTTAACAAATTCTGTCTTCGAAACCTCGCTGCTGTAATGTACGCTGTAGCCGGAACAATAGGTAGCACGGGGCCATTGAGGGACGCCTTTGCCAGGCAGTCCGCAACTTCATTGGCTGTCACACCGCTATGACTTGGCACCCATATCATGTGAACAAGGCTCAAATGCGGAGGCAGTAATGAATTGAAGGTGTTTAAGATTGGCGAGTCTGCAGCCGAAGCAAGGGACGAACACAAGGAAAAAGAGTCTGTAATGACAGCCACTAAAGAGAAAGCTGGCTCTGGTTTGCGATGAGCAAGCACCACCGCCTGACACTCCGCTTGGAAAATTGGGGTGTAGTCGGGAAGCCGGACAGAAAAAGGCGAATCTAGAAGCGGGCAATATATTCCCGCCCCTGCCTTTTCACCACATTGGGAGGCGTCAGTAGCTATCGTTAAGCTAATAGGTAGGCTTTGTAAATGGTCTTCAAATAATCCATTTAAAATGCGGGGCGGTAAATGCTTAGCGTTTTTCGGGAATATGTCATCAGAGACAATTTCTACTGAGTACCCAGTGCTTTTTGTCGGAAGGATGTTATACAGAAGAAGAATTAAAGGATCAAGCAAATTTTGTACCATAACTACCTGCGGGGTATGAAAAAAGAAGTCGGCTAGCAACAAGAACAGACAAGGAGTGGTGTAAATCTGATTCAAATATCCTTAGGTACGTCTGAACAGTTAGGAATCGAAATCTAGATGATAAAGGAGGAATACGGGCTTCAAGATAAATCACGTTATTGGCTACAAATTTGGGAAGGCCAAGGCAAAACTGAAGCGCTTCCCGCTCCAAAAGAACGAGCGGGCGAATTTTGTAAGCAGCCGTACCAGAAAACAGCACAGATCCAAATTCTAAAATTGGTCGGACATACAAAACATAAACCAGCTAAAATGCATCTCGCCGCATTCCAGACCGGGGATCACTTAATCTACGCAACATGCCCAGAGCACGAGCGCCTTTCGCTGCGACAGGGTCAGTGTGAGAGCGCCATGTGAGGCTGTCATCATAAATGACACCAAGATAATTTAATGACTTATTTGAGGAATATTTTGTCGCTAGTAACTGAGAGACATATGAACAGGATCTTTCATTTGAAAAACAAGTACAGCGCACTTGTTTACATTTAAGGCGAGACGTAAGTCACACAACCAACTTTCAAGCAAATTCAGGTACGATTGCAGGTGCACATAGAAAGATTGAATGTCAGCTGCAGCGTGAAAAATGCAATGTCGTCCGCATAGACGTACGTGCGAATGTTTTGGTGGCTGGGAATGGCGCTCATTAGAATATTAAAGCGCACAGGCGACAGGACTGCCCCTTGTGGAACACCTCTGAATTGTTTATATCTTCCAGAATTCACACCATTTAGTGTACAAAAAACTGTCTGTTTTCAAGGAACGCAGATATCCACGCAAGTAAGAAATTCGGAAACTGCAGAGCATGTAATCTTTGCAATAATATGTAGTGTTCTACGCTGTCATAAGCTTTGGCTACATCTAAGGTCACCAACGCAGCATGCATTTTATGGTGCCACGCAAGAAGAATACGTCTCTCAAGATCGGTGTGAGCCTTACATATAGAACATTTTTGACGGAAACCAATTTTACAGGGACTATAGGATAATTTTGCGGTCCACAAACCCCAAAAAAGGTTGAAGTATGACCCTTTCAATTAACTTAGCCACGTTTGATGTCAATGAAATGGGTGTAACATTATCCAGAGAATAGCCACCACCATTGTTTTTAGGTAAAGGGATCACTTTTGCGATTTTACACTCAGGAGGAATCCATGCATGTTTGACTGAAAAATTAACAAGCTGGAATAAGGAGGTAGGGGGCTCCTCAAAGAGGATCCTTAACATTTTTTATGTTACCCTATCAAGGCCAGGAGCAGAAGTTGGTAACCTCAACACTACCGGAGAAAGCTCGGGAAGGGTAATAGGGGGGACATGCTGAAACTGGTTCACTGACGCCACAAACGCAGGGCGCAAAGAAAGTACAGAGGAGGAACGCTTCTCTAATCCTTTGGAAAGTGTTTCAACTGTTTCTATTACTTCTTGCGGGGTGAAAACACATGAGGGTGAATTTTCAGAAACCGGAATCTTTTTCCGCGATCTCAAGAATCCGAAAAGTGCGCAACGATTTCGTGATTTTGATAGAAAATCAAAATGCTCAGATTTATAATTTTCTTTCGCTTGTGAGATTGTGCGTTTAAAAGTAACCGCAATGAACTTATAACCACGCCAATTTTTTGGGCACTGATTGTGTAGGAGCTTCTTCCATGCAGCTTTTCTGCGTCTGTAATCCCGCGAGCAATCTGAATTCCACCATCTAGCTGAAGTGTTTCCTCTTGATGTGCGTAACAAAAATTCGGACTTCTTTCGGCATTCCTCAATAGCCAATCATAGGCCTTTTGCTGTATGCTCTTCAGCAGAATTAACCGCTGAAGCAAGAGCGGAGCGCAAAGAGGACTGAAACTGGTCATAGTTTATATATGACCTCAACTGAAAGAACGCCGGAGTTAAGCGGCAATTAACATTAAAAACGATAGGTATGTGATCGATAGATGTTACATAATCCACAGTCGACCAATCGAGTACAGAAACACAAGGGATGGTGAAAGTTAAATCTAACACAGATCGAATTTGTGCGCGGAGAAATGTAGCTGAACCTGAATTCATACACGAAAGGTTATTATCAGTAACCCAATCCAAAGGCGCTTACCACAGAAATCTGTCTTAAAGCCCCACGACACATGATGAGAATTAAAGTCACCGGCCAAGAGAACTGACTTCTGTCAATTACGGAGCAGGAGATGTAGCAGGCTGGTATCCTGCACACCGCAAGGAAAATAAACATTTACTAATGAAAAGGAACAGCACCCTGGAATCTCAAAGTCTAAAGCCAATAACTCACAGTCTACAGTAGAGGACTGAGAAGTAATCTTAGCCCTGTGACAAAATTTAGAAGAGACTAGCATGAGTAAGCCTCCTCCTCTTGAGTGACGAACTTGTCGAAATGAAGAATAATTTTGCAAATGGAAGTGTTTTTCAGATGTAAGCCAAGTTTCTTGTAAAATAATTATGTCCGGATTATGTTGAGATATAAGGTACAGTAAGTCTGTTGAAGCTGAAAGAAGTGACCGACAGTTCCACTGGAGAACTCTTAACACCCCTATGGTTGAGAAATCTGGGCAGCAGCAACTGCCTACCCTAAAATAGTTTCTTTCGGCTTAGAGCCAATCTGTTGCTTCTTTGATTTCGGCTGAGGATGTGGAGAAGAAGGGTTAGGCATTGGGGAATCCACTGCGTTTGAGGATTTGAGTATCCGAATCCACCATCTCTGCATCATGAATAATTTGAGCATTATCTGAATTAGTGGACCGAGGAAGTGGAGAAACAGCAGTAACTTGTTCTTGGGGCTGAGACTGCTTCGGCAAGGATGTTGGGTCATTAACGAAGGCATGGCTGACATGGCAGAAGTCATTTCAATTTGCATGGCCTGGGTAATCTGCGTTGCCAGAGCATTATATATGCACTCTGTGACAGTGGACACTATCCTGTCAACCATCTTAGCCATAGAGGCTTCCACAGCAGTCACTATCGCCTGAGAAATAGACGAATCTAGTGTCACTCCTGAACGGGCTTACACACCTGCATAGCCGTGAGCCCTCTCTTTAACTTCTGATATTGCCTCACGCCGCGAACAGTGTTTGCGGTTGGTTATGTCTAGAATTTGCAGTTCATGACGCCGAGAAAGAAAATCCATAGAGTTTGCAGCGTGAGATCCACTACAAAGGCAACACTTCTCGTTTTGATAAGAGCATAAATTTTATGGATGGTCATTGCCGCATTTGCAACAGCGCAAGGTGGACTTGCAGCCACGAGCACTATGGCCATTTCGCCAGCAGTTGCTGCACTACAGTGGCCTAGACGGAAAGGGATCTACATGGAAGATTAGGGTCCATGCTTTTATTTCTGAGGGGCAGGAAATACCCGCAAAAGTGGCAATAACCATTTCCGTTGGCACCCGTTCATTGTTCACCTCCCGGCTACAGCGATACACAGCAACAACACCCGCTGCAGAGAGAAGGTCGAGGGTCTCAACTGGAGACAAGCAAGAGTCCACACCGCGAACCAAACTTTTTGTGCAGGCCAGATGAGACGGAATGAAGCTGTTTACCGAAAGAGACACAAAAGATGAGCAGTTTAGAAGAACCTTTGCGCACGACAGGTGTAGTGAACGGCACAAAATCCCGCCACGTCCAAACTGCCTTACCTCAGTGATTCCCTCATAAAGAGAAGTGGCCGCATGGAGAGCAGCTCGAACAGGCCCTGGATTGTTAATGCTGATAGAACCACCATCCTTTGGCGCCAGCGCCACAGGAATGCTGCGGACGCCGGAGCGTTGAAAAATTTCCAGCGGCATCTCATGAGGCGGTAGGGAAGCCGACCAGGGGGACCTCCCCTGGCCGGGAGACTGCGTAGACATTACCTGAAATTGAGAAACTCATCGCGTGCGTTATCCACACAAGAAAAAAGGTGCAAAGGCACAGAGGGAAAAGGAAAACAGGACCAGCCGCCTAATACTTAGCCAATTCCTCGTCCCGAGCTTCGTGGTAGTTCGCCTTTCGTCGTTGTCGGCCGTCGTTTCGTTCGAATGTCTTCGACGCCAACAGCGCTGGGTTCTATGTTCGTTCTCGTCTTTTAGCGTTGCTTCCTCTAGCCATGCAGCTTCAAAGCTAAACTATCGCTGAGAAAACAAATCAAAAAGAGAGATTCGTGTCAGAGCTATGCAAGCAGTTTTAGAGGTATTAAAACTGTGATGTACCAGAAGACGACAAGGAAGATGTTGCTTATGATGACGCCTCAGTGAAGAAATAAAGTGCGTATGATGGTGGAGACGGGGAGAAAAAAAGTAACGCGTAGAAACGGACGTTCTGAGGCGGAGCGCAGGCGCACTGAGAAGATGCGTAGCAGATACGGTGATGTAGTACCCGCGAGAGACCACTGAGGGCAGTTTGGTGTCATGGACGTGCTGAACGAACTACACGACTGACTTACCGGGCGCTTCAAACTTCACGTGCGTGAGTGTTCACAAAGAACAGTGCGCTATAATCTTTGACTTTAATTCGCGAATGAAGATTAAGCGGGTTCTGTAGGAACTACCCCATGCGACATTGGACAAGGGCATAAAGTCTCGTCTAGGACTTTCGTGTTAATTTTTGGTGCTGTCCTTTGACGCAATACATTAAAGAAGCGCTGATTTTCTATCTGTTTCGTTCCTTCCGGAGTCGTAACACGCGGGCTGCTAGGTTTGTATAGCTATCTCTGGCGCTACCGTAGAGAAGGTATATCATGAAAAAGAGCAACGGCAAACTCAAATGATCCGCACGTCCAATACAAGAATACATCATATTCTGCTTGAAGTGAAAGGAATACAGGAGATTGGAGAAAAGAGAGGAAAGCGCAAATTGAACTTCAAGCTCACCCTGCCGTCATGCGAAATAGAAAAACACATCGCTTTCATAGGTGATTCCTGGTTTTCCTGCTTTCCTTACTATGTTTCCTTGTTTCTTCGTTGTTTCGTAGTCATTACTGCGACAGTTGTTTTGACAGCAGCTCAACGACAGACGTGTTTTTTTGTAAAATCAAAGAAAAATTTGGCTTTAAAGTGAAGCTCCTGATGGCCGAAAAGAGAAGGAAAAGCAGGAAAGAGAAACTGGCAGCAATGATGTACTTTTGTAGTTTCTTTATTGCGTTCCATGGGTGCGAAGACTGGGCGAAGAAGCATGCATAGCGCTGCACTGCGGGCTGAGGCTTCAGGCTGGGGTCCTCGGGTTCGAAACGTGGTACGCACGAGTGCTTCTGGAAATGAGAAAAGGCGACTAGGGGAACGTGTCGGCCTCTATAACGCAAACGGGAACAGTTTGTGGAATAGAAGAGCTGATGTAGGCATCAAAGTAATGGCAAATGCGGAGGACGCGACACGACCGCCGAGACGATGCAAGGAAGCCGACTGCGTGATTCGCACGGCTCCTGTAAAACTTGCTAGAAGGGCCACGGAACTCTGCCCTTGGAAGCACTTCTTTTTTCTGTGCATGCACTTGGATTGGTTAATAGATTTTTTCTTTCGTTTTACGAAAGAAACTATAAAAAACGCGCATAGCCATCACACCTAAACAGCTTGAAAACGTACACAGCATTTGTGCGGTAGTTTGAGGCATGATCTCTTTCGGGACTTGACACTGGCTTCAGAAAGCGCACCTCTGTTTCTCCTAGACTTCTCTAATGCTTTTCGGTGAAAGCTTCTGGACTCGCAGCCGGAATGAAGGCAAAGTATGAGAAGACACAAACGTCTTTATTCGTCACATTACTTGAAAAAAAAATTATTCAGAAGTTACGTTTTTCCTGCAACGTTAGGACGACGACGGAGATAGCTTTATTCATAAGCAAATATGACATCACTCTTTGTGCTGTGTAACACGACTTTGAATACGACGAGCTATGATAAATTGATAGCACCAAGGAAAATTTGTGAACAGTTCTATAGCTCTTCGGCATTCCTTCGCATCTCTCTTATTTACGGTGCAGCATATGTAGCGTGAAAGTATTTTCTTTTCTACATAAACGACAGTCTCAAGGCCAAACGATCGATCTCACCTACATAAAGTCCAGCGCATTAACGGCAATAAACTGCACCGCAGCAAAGAGAGCGGGCTCTCATCATTAAAGCATTACAGCGGCGCTCGTATGTCAAGAATCGGTGATTTCTTAATGTGTTTAAATGATAGAGAGATCGGCTGTAATAACAGCCTCTGGTGACCAGCTATTCCAGTGGGGAAGAGGGTAAGGGAAAAATACAGAAACAGTGAAAATGCGACGACAGGCGGCACAGTGAGCGGTATTTGCGGTGCCACCCTTCCTGGGGTTCAAAAGTTGCAAGCACAGCCTCTACCCCGTCTAAGGTTAACACCGATGCCTTGGTGACCGGCGTATGTAGGTGATGTGGGTGTTTACGTTAAGGAGCAGGCTGAATTACTCTTGCATTGATAACGTCGGAAGTTGCTCCACCTGTGTCACATAGTCTAGGCAAAGAAGAAAAAATAAATATAGCCCCTACCATTGCCCTAGGACTCCAGGGTCCTCTAAGAGCTTCAAGTAGCCTTGTTACCACTTTAGTTCATGGACCTGTGAGAAACACCACTTGAGCGACGCTGCTCAGAGAAACATCTCCTCAGGCTGTACAGAAATGTCTCGAGGTCATGAGAAAAACTTGAGCACGCTAATAAAAATCTGCGTTGCGCACAATGGCACAGCTAGAGATTATAAATGACGCCACGGGGCAAATTTTGTGCAGCCATGCCGGAGTGTAGGCTGGGTCAGTACGCAGGCTGCACAGTGGAGTGGCTTTCTCTCGTGACTAACACCGGACTCCGCAAGGTTGGAGAAGACCCGGTCGAAGCGAAACACGTGTTATCCCACGAGCTGCTTCGCAAAAGCATCGCACATTTCGCATTCTCGATGATAGTATGGGTGACCGAGCTTCTTGCGAGAGAGAATCCGTAGCCATGTTACTAGCGACTCTGACGTGAGTGGGCATTCACTGAAAGCACTATGTGATTTATTTTTATTACGGTTCCTTAGCCAGGTCAACGACTGCCGGCCTATGTGCTCCGGTAACAATCAGATGCAGGGCCCCAATCAATGGTTTGAGCATCGTTTCGATTTCATTGCCTGTTGTTCACTCTTCTGGCTGACGAGTGCGAACGAATCTCAGCAATAGACGAACACGATGGAATAGGAGCCCACGCCACTGGGTCCAGCTTGGTGCGTGCCAAGCGTGTGCTCCTGTGAATGTGAATTCGACGACTTTTGCGCGTGAAACTGTCGTACTCGTTCATCCGTAAGCGTATAGGTTCTATATAGTCAGAAGGGAAATCACTATGCCGGCCTGCTGTCGATGTCACTTAAATTCTCGAGAGTTGAGCACGGCCTTGGCGGAGACGGAACCGATGGCTTTTGAGCATTAAAATATTCCTAACAAAGAATGTACTTGCGCAAAGAACACAGGACACAACAAAGTAACACATACGACAAGTACGCGCCCTGTACTTGTCGTATGTGTTGCTTTGTTGTGTCGTGTGTTCTTTGCGCAAGTATGTTCTTTGTTAGAAATGAACCAACTTGCCCAGACAAGAGTGTTAATTAAAATATTGGGCACGTTCCTACACATATGTAGCTTCTACTTCTGCAACGAGACACTTCATGCAGAGCCGTTATCATGAAAGTCTTCTGCGGTGACAGACCGCCGCTGACTCTTCCCTGTGCGTGGAGCCATCTGTCGCCATTTTATATTGTATTTTCATCTCTATCTTTAGTCTGGACCCTCCTTTTAAGGCACTGGTACATGACGTCGCTGTATCCACCATAGTACATAGTACCTCTTTTTTCAGTCGAAGAAGTTATGAAGTCCCGGGGAGTTTTCTCCTGCTAACTGGCTTGAACCTGCATTACTGCTTTCCATTTCTGACAGCAGACACGAAGAGTCGTCCTCCATCGTTTAGGACGGTGATCCCGTCATATACACATTGTCAGTTGAAACTAAACAAGGAAATAAGTCGAACGCAGCTAAAGCTAGTACTCGTAGCCTCTTTTTCAGCTGCATATTTGCATACCAGGTGGACCAGCATGCTATGCAAAAGCGAAGGTGACACTGCAGTTCTTGCTCACTCTCTACGATTCTGTGCGGCGCGGTGCAGAGAAGACAGTCTGAAACGTTTCCATATGCAAAAACGTGAAGCACGCGCTTGTTTTATTTTAAAGCACAGATTAGAACGGCCAGCCTAAGATGGGCAAACATTCTTCTTGCTGATTCAATGGTATAAGGGGAAGTATATAGCCTTGGACGAAAGCAGAACATTTTGAAGCATATCGATGTTATATTTGACACTTTTCGGAGAAAATTCATTTGAGAAGTGCATCGAAATAAAGTGCTCTACTAAAACAGGGAAACTCTTTTTCGTTCTCTTTCAGGAGTGCGATCGAAAATTTACGCACGGTTGAAGCTGACAAAAAAGTTCCAACAGAACAATGCAGGTTATCTCAGCAGGTAGTCAAGGCACGTCGGAACGCAAGGTCTGGTAGGTCAACGAGAGTGCATGGATACTTTATCGAATAGAAAATGAGTGAGAACTGCAAACATAAATGGAATGAAAGGCGAAGGTGAAAGGCAGACCGGAGGTTGGCCGTGATGTGTAGGCACCATTCACGGAATAGACGGAAGCTATCGTGCTCAATAGACCACACTGTCTGCGTAGACCCACGTTGCAGGCGTACTCAGGAAGGTACAAAAAGACGAAAAATGTCACGTGAGATGAAGGGAGGGATATATGAGAGGAGGCATGGCTATCAATGCTGTCGCGATCGCTAGTGGCGCGTGTCCGCGGGTATTCGTTCCAGTGTCCCTGCACTAGTGTGACGCGGTGTCCCGCAAGGTTGACGCTGCGAAGAGAGCAGCTGTGCTAGCGGTGGTAGCGCTCTTACGCCGATTGAGACAGGCATAGGAACCGACTTGAAAGCTGAAGCACTGAGGACACTGACAGTATTGACTTGCTGCTGCCAAATGGCTGCTGACAACAATCATTGAAAGATAAAGCGTCAAGAAATTGCGCACAGTGGGGCTCAAGATGAGCTACAACGTGCACGGCTCCTCGTCTGTATACATAAATATATTGTTTCGATCGAAAGAAAGAGCAAGGAAATGTTGTAACCAAATAGTTTTGCTTACAGGTTGATAAGGTACAAGAAAAGGCAACTTGCTGTGCTGGAAGCCGCAGACACCTGCCTTCAATTTTTAAAGGTGTTCATGATTCAAAACATTCCTCGCCCATTTTGTATCCATTCTAACTAGCCCCTCATCTTCCATATTCGGCAACGCTGAGGTGTGCATTTAAATAAAGCGAGTTTCTTTTTCATCAGCATACACCTCGGAGCACAGAGGAAAGCAAAATATGGAGGCCACGATGCATTACAAAGATGGTGGAAAACAATAATCTTGTCGACAAGCATAGCACAAACGGTATGCCGCCTTTCTCGATGCCAATAAAGGCGTGAAAATATTTCTCGTTCTCGAGCCATTTCGCAGCGACCTGACTGGCGAGGAATGCGTGGTATGCCTCACATTTCCAAGCTAGACAAAGGAATCCAGGGGAGCAGCAGGTATTTTTCTGGAGCGTGCTTTGACGAGAGAGCTCGACAACAGAAAAATCCTATTCGTGAGAATGAAGATATCTTTTCGACTGTGCGAAACTTCACACCGCCCTTTACACAGATATGCCTTAATTTGGCAGAGGCGTTGGCAGGATTTCTGATTTGAATAAAAAGTAAGCTTCTCACTGGCCGTCTACTTGAAAAAAAAAAGAAATACCTAATGCTCTTCTTTCAGTTTTGAGCAACTTTGTTTTCAATAAAAAGTATTAAAATGTCATAATTTTTAAATCTGTACAGAAAAATCATTGTCAAGCAGTATACAAAGCTTTTGCGCCAATTCATCCGCTTCATAGTGTGCTCATTAGCCTATACCGTTTTCCAGTATTGGTTTGGTGTCAACGTCCATCTGCTCAATGTTGTATCTCTTAGCCGCTGCAAATTCAATGAGGTGCAACGCGATTGTCGCAGCTGGAGTTTTACATTACTTTTTTTTTAACGCGAGAGCATTAAGTGTCCCTTTGCCCAGAAAATCTTGCATCGGCGTCGGCGTTGTGAGCGATAAATAGCGTGGCGTATGGTAGCCTAGGCAGCCACCCCTGGAGAAGCAACTTACTGGTGGGGAACCTAGGTCCCGTCACCTTGTGAGGTCATCAGAAGATACCCACCGGATTATGAGCAAAGTAACCACCCTGGCAGGTGGCAGTTAAAGCAATTGTTGATTGTGAGAGGTTTCTCGGAAAGAGTAGCTTGGGTCGCACAAGACCCACCGGTGGCAGCACCAGCCATATCGCATGGCAGTGGCGCATCTCTTACCCACTACATCATTGCGCAAGTAGTTTGAGATATCCCAGGGGCATATGAATGTGAAGTTGAAGATGACTAATTTTCCATATATGGGCATATTAACTCATTAATTACATCGCTTCATATCCTTGAGGAGGTGCTTAAATATCCCCTCTAATATTTGTTCTGGTCTGTTTTGAGCTTTTGAACCACGCATTGACTTGTAGTTATGCCATTGTGGTGTAATTGAAATCAGACAAAACTAATGAGAAGAGCTTCCACCCGGAGTTTCCAGGTCCCAACCCGGCCGCGGCGGCCGCGTTTTGATGGAGGCGAAACGCAAAGGCGCCCGTGTGCTGCGCGATGTCACTGCACGTTAAAGATCCCCAGGTGGTCAAAATTATTCCGGAGGTCGACACTATACGGCGTCCCTCACAGCGTGAGTCGCTTTAGGACGTTAAACGCCATAGAACCAAAACCATGTATGCAATGTCCCGCATTGGGAACTTCTAGGTTCCAAATAAGGGAATAATTAAAATTCTGTCTTGTAATATTATTCCATTGCAGCGAGCAGCCGTCACGATCGATGGATTTCTTTTTCCTCTAGACACTGCTGGGGAGCTTTGCATTTGGTCCAGATTGCATTTTACTGAGGTTAGAGAGAACATCAGAATCCTAATGATCGGCCCTATAAATTCTTTCTGTGCAATATTTATTTCCCGCGGTTTTCGCTATATATATATATATATATATATATATATATATATATATATATATATATATATATATATATATATATATATATATATATTAGCAGATATGTTAAAGGAAATGAGGGGCCCGTTTGATAAACTTATGAAGGGAGCCAACAGTCACCGAAACCAAGGTGCATAAGGGAATGTTTTTTTATGTGTTGTGCTAATCAGTGGGATATTATAGTACTTAGATTAATAAATCGCTTAAAGAAAATTACTTATAAAGCTAATCTTACATAATCTTACCGGTACTCACCTACGGGGCAGAAACGTGGAGGCTAACGAAAAGAGTTCAGCTTAAGTTAAGGACAACGCAGCGAGCCATGGAGAGAAAAATGATAGGTGTAACGTTAAGAGATCGGAAGCGGGCAGAGTGGGTGAGGGAACAAACACGGGTTAATGACATCCTGGTCGAAATCAAGAGAAAGAAATGGGCTTGGGCAGGGCATGTAATGCGAAGGCAAGACAACCGCTGGTCTTTAAGGGTAACGGAGTGGGTTCCAAGAGAAAGTAAGCGTAGCAGGGGGCGGCAGAAGGTTAGGTGGGCAGATGAGATTAAGAAGTTTGCAGGCAAAGGGTGGATGCAGCTGGCAAAGGATAGGGTTAATTGGAGAGACATGGGAGAGGCCTTTGCCCTGCAGTGGGTGTAGTAAGGCTGATGATGATGATGATGATGATGACTTATAAAGCAGCAGAAAAAACAACCATGCCGCCGGTGGGATCCGAACCCACGACCTCCGAATATCGCGTCCGGAATATAGCTCCAGAATATAACACATAAAAAGAAACATTCCCCTATGCACCTTGGTTTTGGTGACTGTTGGCTCCCTTCACACACATATATATATATATATATATATATATATATATATATATATATATATATATATATATATATATATATATATATATATATATATATATATATACACACACACATATATATATATATATATATATATATATATATATATATATATATATATATATATATATATATATATATATATATATATATAAGTAATTTTTTTAAGCGATTTATTAATCTAAGAATTATTATCCCTCTGATAAGCATAACACATTAAAAAAAAAATAACGTTCCCCTATGCACCTTGGTTTCGGTGACTGTTCGCTCCCTTCATAAATTTGTCAAACGGGCCCCTCATTTCCTTTAACTTGTCTGCTAATAGCTTAACGAGGGTCTCGGTTCCGGCAGTCTTGATGCCATAGGTAGCATAAGAGGGCTCTCGCACAGTTTCCGCCCTCACCGTTAGATGACGTTCTACGTCACGCTCGCGGTATTACAGGACGTGCTACGTCCGCCGCTATGGTCGAGGGTGGCGCTGGTGAACACTCTCAAGGCTCGCTTACACCCAGTAAACATAAATACCCACGAGAGCAGCAGATTGGACAGCCGTCGCCGTAGCTCAGTTGGTAAGAGCACCGGACGCGATATTCGGAGGTCGTGGGTTCGGATCCCACCGGCGGCATGGTTGTTTTTTCTGCTGCTTTATAAGTAATTTTCTTTAAGCGATTTATTAATCTAAGAATTATTATCCTTCTGATAAGCATAACACATTAAAAAAAAAATAACGTTCCCCATGCACCTTGGTTTCGGTGACTGTTCGCTCCCTTCACACACACACACACATATATATATATATATATATATATATATATATATATATATATATATATATATATATATATATATATATATATATATATATATATATATATATATATATATATATATATATATATATCTGCACCTACTTCTGTTCCTTTCCCCGTCAATTATTTGTGAGTTAAGTGCAACAGAAACTTATGCGATTCGTGGATTGACGGTTTATACATGTTAAATAATTTTCAAGCTTGCTGATGTCAGTGCCGAGATTATAACATCAGCGGTCTCTGCCAGAAAAACCCATCATTTCAGCGCTTGCGAGAAATTGGTTTTTCTTCCTTATCTGATATTTTTCTGCCCTCATTCAATCTGCCCCTATTTGATGCCACGTGGAACAGCGCTTTCAATGAACTATTGCTGACTAGAATGATCTTTTTTCAGAATAGAGTGCCATTTCTCATTGTTTGCTGCATGCCACAGACTGTTCCAGGTTCTTTAGTTCTAATGAATTGTGTATGATAAAAGGCGCTGAAACAATCAATTATTTCAAGAGAGGTGTGTTGCCATCCGAAAGAAGGAAAAGAACGCGCAGAAGGATAGTCCTGGGCACGTGAGTCTTCGTTTAATCTTCTGTTATGATTTGTTTGTTCATACTGTCAGCCCAAGTAAGGACCTTTACAAGAGTGGGAAGAAATACAACAAATAAAAGATTGCCAGTCTCTCTCCAAGCCGAAAGAGAAACGACAATGCAACACAGTAGCAGTATCTATAAAAAGTGACATGCAGTGAACAAAAGCAACACACACTCGTATTATGCGCATCAGAAACAGAATTACATGCTAAGACGCATTCAAATAAAAGAAGATGAGAGGCTCTAAACCAGCCGTGAATGCACTGACTGAGAAAGATATGGCAACTGTATGTGGTATTTCGTTCATGTCTTTAATCGGCCCTGGAAAAAGGCTATATTTGCGCTCAAACTTTCGCTACACATTTTTGCTGTTTCTCGTTTTTATCAGCAGTCTACGCAGAAGAAGAAACAAGTTCGCTGCACAGGTTTCTACGGCTGCGTGGGCGCTGTTCCGGGGCTTCTCTAGCGCTTCGTATATGTCGATCTCCGTCCAGTATCCTTTCCTTTTTTTTATTGGGGTGCATCACGCCTACCGCGCAGTGCCATTATTTTGCAATCTTTTTCAGTTCTGCCAAATCACGGACTTGCACAGACAAAAGCTCTAAGACCAGAGAGGGTGTGCAACATGATGGTGCTTTAGGATGAGAAGCGATCACTATTTTATGCATCCGTGCCACAATGCTTAGACAGTGTTTGTCACTGCGTTGTAACGTCAGCGCAATTAATTTATGATGGTCTTGCATTGAGAGCGCCCTGCTGGGGAGCAGATAATGCCATATTGGTTCTATGATAGGTCTTAAGTAGAACTCTACACGAGACTTTATGTACAAAAAGGCCATAACTGTGATGTTTGCGCGGTCGCGAAATTCCGTGCCAAATTCACGTTTATTGGGGCACACATTGTTAGGATGTGAAAAAACCGCAGTCTTTATGTACGAATTTTGTGTAATATAATGTTAGTAGTCTGCTAACTACAGTTCTAGGAGGTTAAGGCAAAACGCCACCGTGCGTGCATGACACAGAAATAGCTGAAGTGCCGTAGCAGCTGTCTTCATACGTCACAGAAGGGTGCCATACTTTTATGGTTTATATGGTCTATGTGGATTTAACGTCACAAAGCGACTCAGGCTATGAGGAACGCCGTAGTGAAGGGCCCTGGAAATTTCTACCACCTGGGGTTCTTCAGCGTGCACTGACGTTGCACAGTACATGGGCTTCTAGAATTTCTCCCTCATCGAAATTCGACCGCCGCGGCCAGGATCGAAGCCGCCTTACTGTCGGAACATGTAAACAACTTGTAGGGAAGTGAAGTAGACTGAGGAAAACAGATTTGAAGGAAGGGACTAGCTTTATAAGAGACTACCGCGATACTTTTCCACTCAAGTGTATTATAATTTAGTGGCGTGCATGCAGCTTTATCATCATCATCATCATGAGCCTGATTACGCCCATACTTTAAGCCCACACTGACTGCAGCCATGACTTTAGCGCCATAAGTTGCAGCGTATCTGCAGCATTATAGCGCAGCATAGTTCAAAAAGCAGGATCAATACGACAGTGAAAAAGAACGTGAAGGCGCCCAAGAACACCGCAGCCCGCTGAACAGGACAGCGGAGAGCACTGAGTTTGGTTGCAATTCTTCTAGAAAACGAAAAACATGAAAAGGAAGCTGTAATTTGTAAGTGTGTGCAGCGCTTGCCACCTGCAGGCTTGTACAGAAGGCAGAACACCACTAGCGTTCAATGTGAATTAGATATCCACATGGAAACTTAGAAGCACTACACAAAGCGATGGACCCGGTAGCAACACTGGAGACATGAATAGGTACTTCATTATTAGCTGAATACGCCTAATCTAGCTCACAAGGCGGGTATCGGAACCAAAAGACATGAACTAAGGCAGCCTCGGGCTAGTGTACAGTGTCTTTGGGGATATCGATCGACTCTTGGGACGTGAACCAGACTAACACAGAAAGAAATCGGGGTAGCTTTTGCAAGCCGCACGGAAGAGTTTGATGCAAGCCTTGGTATCAGCACATGATGCAGAATAAAAGCTGCTGAGGTTCGAAGACATGGAAAAATGCCTAACATAAAGCACGCGGTGTGCACTTACATCCAGCTTCCACCTGTACAAACCGCATTGTTGTATGTCTCATGGCTACTGAAAGAAAAGAGTTGTAATAAATAATTTGAAACACATCTTACGCGGAACGACCACACAACCTCGGCCTCCTCACGATAGAATTGGGAGGCCGAAAAAATTCCGCAGGCGTACAACCTCTGCCGGTATCAACGTGCAGCGACCATCGCACAGAGATTAAAAGCAAGACCAAGGCAGGTGTTTTTTTTTAAACGAGCGGAACCCACTTAGGTAGAAAGTTAGAAAAACGCAAAATTTTCTTATCCGCAAGATTTTATATTATAAGTTATACTGTAAGTTAAAAACTCTGCATCACCATATACTGAAACATTGTGAAAGTAATTTAGTGAATTTCAGCATTCAAACTTTGGATATGGCTCTTTTCGATGTGACACTAGATTTGAGCCAGTTTAGTTCAAAAAACTTTATTGCTACAGCAGCAATTCAACTTCAAACCTGCACCTCTTACAGCCAGTCATAATTAAAATAATTCGAATATATTCAAACAGTGGTATAAATGGAGAGATAAAATATAGAGTGATCAATTTCGCATTTGTGGGCGCGTAGGCAGAGCATAGGCGAAAGAGAGGGAATACTTGCGCGGGAAAGATATCTAATTCTTTCAGATTGCGCTCTTAAGGGTATGTTAAGCGCCGTTAAAGTTCTTTTGTTTTTCTGCGACTAGGTATCCATTAGTTATCTTGCAAAGAGAACTACCCTACTGAAATATTTCATACGAGTCGCTCGTATGGAATTATGGGAATGTGGAGTCCATGTAATATAGAAAAATACATGGCATCCATACGCTTTCTGCTCGGAGTCCTTAAACTTTCTATAAGATTTCCATTAGGCTCCTATAAAACGTACATGACGTCATATGGAGTCCGCAAGTATTTATACGCGCGTTACAAAAAGTCCACACCGACTGCACACAATTCATGCTGACATCATACAATTATTCATAATGAAATGCATGGAATTATGGGGCTTGCCTTATGGAAACTTTAGGTAAGGTAATAAAGTTCAAAGCATCTACTTCTACATTTCTAAATGCTACTGAAACATTCGCGTGCCTCAAAACAAATAATATTTAAAATAAATAAATTTGCAATGCGGCGATTACTCCCGACTCCACTCAGAACTGCTGAACAGCAGTTGAAATTTAATAGATTAAAATATCGTTACCCCGCTTTCGTGGCCATAAGTGATGCGTTTTAAATGAACGCCGGATATTCTCTGGAGATAGTTGCCGAGTGTCATAAGCTTTCGTACTTTATACTGCCCAAAACCCCACTTAACGAGTATGAAATGTGTCAGCAGCCATCGGCGGTGCATGTGCTGAAGCACAGATTGCGATTTTCACTTACGTTTTATTTTCTGGATACGACTTAACGCAGAAAAGATGGCGCCAAATGCTGATCCTAGCAGGTTGGGTAGCATATTGGATCTCATGAATTTTTTTGTAATGCTGAGCATCAAATTTCAGCTTTAGGACTGATGATGATGCTAGGTTTTTATGGCGCATGGGCATCTAAGGCCAAAGAGCGCCAGCTTTAGAACCTTTAGAACTTTAGCGTTAGATGCTTTAGAACTACCACTCGCGTATTAGAAATAGGAATCATGGCAATACGCAGGGTGTCAGCAATAATGCTACCCCCAACAGAAAAAGTAGGTTAGAGAAAAAAGTGAAGCTCGTAGTTTATTTTTTGAAGTCGTAATATATTCAATATGTATATCGAAAGTGAAGCCGAAGACAGCGGTGGGGCTTTGAATTTGAACACGTTATGTATTCTACGTTAAGCAGATGGAAATCATCAGCCTGAAGTTTGTCATGTGGGCAACCTGATACTGCATGCATTCTCATCATCGTATGAAAGTGTAAAGAATTGAGTTTAAAAAAAAACTCGTTTCCAGTACCACAGATATACACAGCAATGTTAGGGTGCCTTACATAAATCTGCATATCCTTAATCCGCAGAAAACAAGAAAGAAAAATCCTTAATTTCGATGAAACCTTGAAAATACTCTATCAACGTAGCTAGTAACTGATAACTTGTATCTGGCCCAATTCACAAGAAAAAAAATCACTGGTGCTAGCATTGATTTTGATTTTTATACGGCCTTTCTAGAGTCCAGTATCCCCTAGGAAACAGCGGTAGTATTCTGTCGGCCTCCGCCGCTTGTTGAAAAGGCAAACCATCAAACGAAAGCGAGAAGTACAACCGGAAACAAGCTCAACTTTCGCCTTCACTAACTTCAAGCACTTATTTCTAGAAACGCGACCAGCGCACTTCTTTTTCTCCTCGTCCAATCAGGAGAACATCTTTTATATTTTCCAGTGCTAAGAAATGCCTTCCAAAGCGCGGCAACAGGCTGCCAGAGGAAAACATGCTGCCTTTGACGGCGGGTTGGTGTCGTCAGTAGAAAGTTTAGAGTTCACTTAAGGCGACGATTGGATGCCTAGGACAGTGCTCTCTTTCATCGTAGCCTCTGAAGCAAAAAAACAATCAGAAATGGTATTTTTTTTCTTCCGTGAACGTCGTAAGAAAGCATGAGTCTGTAAAATAGCACTTTCCACAAGGTAAATTTGGAAAAGAAATTGTGCGCATGAACTCTGCTACTATTAAAAGAATATAGTATTTTTGTGCCTTTCTAGCACCGGCTGCTTTTAGCTTCTTTACTTTTTTTTACAGTTGCTGAGTTCACCCCTTCCGGTTTCTTCCAATCTGAGATCAGAAGCAAAAGGAATGGGAAGTCAGGTAAGTCAAATACGCCACTTGTATTCTTCAAGAACTTTACCCACTCGAAGTAAGGTGCAGGTTTTCACAAGGATAGCCCAAGCAAGGTACTAGCGTATATTGAACGTAATATATATTTTTACGCGATACGCGAAGAGGAAACCTGTCAACCGGGAAAAGTGCGCCAGCTTTAGTTATTCGCTCAAGCGGTGATTTCCAACACCAGGTCTTTTCTCAGAACTGCTACGACTTCCATCACCACTGAATGAAAAAAGTAATTTTTACAGTCGCTATTATCTCTTTCCAACGGTTGCGAAAGAAAGGATATTATTAATCGGTTTTTTTCTCTCCCCGTAAAGAGAGATGAATGAAGACTTTATGACGATCAAATCAACCCTTTCCCCTTATCCCCTCAACCGCTCATAAAGCTGGGAAAGTTTGAAACGTGTTTGATGAGCAACGTTATGGTACTGAGATTGTTAAGACCCACCGAAACTCGCAAGCACAGCCTCTTTTTGCACCTTGGACGCATGAAATTGCACTGGCCGCAATTCTGCAGTGCTAATGGGCGCAAATTGAAATAAGTGTTAGTCGAATATATTTCGCATATTTCCTGCGAGAAAAGCAGCCTGAAAAACGGAGCAAAGGCAAGGTTTGACACGCAAAGACAAAACTAATTATAGGAAAACAAAAAATACATGAATCGCCGACCAAAGGCTTGTGTCAATAAACGACGTATCGGCTTCCTTACGGAAGCCTTGTTCACTGAAGGCTTTACTAAAAAACCCGGCTCTTAAATACGTTTCAATAATCGTCCGAGGCATCTTGCATACACTGGCGGGAGATTGCCGTCATTGCGATTAAGTGTTTTTTTAGTCGTTTGTATCGCCAGCGACTCAAGATATTGGCGTGTAAGCCCGTTTCTTTCTTTGGCAATAATAGAGGCCTCATTCCAGCAGATACGATGTTCTGCTGATACGGCATGCTCCGCAAGAGCGTTGGCAACTACTTTTTGGTTTTCTACGTCCTTCTTGTGCTCTTTCAGGCGCCTTCGAAAATTCCTGCTTTCGCCTATGTATACATAATCGCACTCAGCACAAGGGATCCGGTACACCACGCCCGGAAATTTTTCCTTTTCCAGCTTTTCCTTCACATTCACAAGTTCGTGCCGTAACTTGTGGGCGGGAACGTGGGCAACGTGAACGTCGTACGAGCGCAGCACACGTCCCAGTGCTTCGCTTACACCAGGCACATAGGGGATGGCGGCACGTGATTGGCAATGGTTGCGGGCCGTGTTCTCTAGGAGCACTGAGCGGCGTTCCACGGAGGCTAGAAATTTCCTGGGGTAGCCGCAAGTCGTCAACTCACGGCGCACTTGCACCAGGTCCGAGGCATGGTCTTGATGTCGTGAGCAAATTTTTCTCGACCTTTCGATGAGTGAAGCCGCAACAGCACGTTTGTGGCAGGCCGGGTTCACTGAGTTAAAATGTAGGTACCTGCCCGTGTGGGTCGACTTCCTGAACACTCGAAAGGAGAGGTAATGGCCCACTCGCTCCACTAACACGTCCAAGAATGGTAGTTGGTAGCCAACCTCCTCCTCGACAGTGAACTGTATGGCCTTTTCCATGCTAATTAAATGAAGAGGTCGGCGTGTGTGTGCAATGATAGTTCACGTTCAGAAGCATACTCTAGAAATAATATTTTGACTGTGAGTAATAGGCAGCCTAAACAAAATAGAAATGAACATGTTGGAAGAAATTCATGCTCACATTTTGCTATATTTCCATAAAAATCAGTGCATATGTGCCATGGTGCGTTCGAAGCATTTTTCATGTGGACAGAGATTTTGGTATGAGATTACGATGCACAAGAAGAAGACGTGTTTGCTTCTCAGAAAATCCAGTGAAGAATCCAAATATTTCGCCATATATTTCTGGTCATGGTTATAAGCTTGCCAGCATCCTTCAAGAAGAAAGTGTGAAAAAGTGAATCAGTTGTATCTTGCCAGTATTAACTTCTGGAGCAGAAACTTGGAAGCCAACTAAAAAGATTGAAATTAGGCTCAGGACAGCGAAGCCTGACATGGAAATAAAAAATACAGGTGTTAAGGTAAGAGAGAGAGAGAGAGAAGTGGTAGAGGAAAGGTAGCGAGGTTAACCAGTAAAATGTTCCGGTTGGCTACCCTGCACTGGGGGAGAGGGATGAGGGGGGTGTACAAGAATAAAAAGTAGAGAAGTGCGGTCCATAGCAAGCACGACAGGCAGTGACACACGCACTGCAAGTCACAGGCCGCCGCAGCTGTAGCCTGCACACCTTGAGGGCTTCCGACTGCTGCGACCTGAGTAGAACAGATCGAGGGTCCTCCATCACAAGGCAGCGCAGACGTTCCAGTGTCAAGAAAGGCTGCTTGCCGTTGCGGCTGATAATGTTGATGACAACGTAAGCATCGGACTTCTTCTAGGAAGGATGAGGCTGGAGGATGCGTTGTGCCAACTATTGGACAGCTGCAAGCACTTGATTCAACAAATCCAGCATCTGCGGTGCATTCCATGCAGTTGGCATGTGCAAGCTGGAAGGCAGCACACGCATGGCATTCGCTATTGGCGTCAGCATTGCAATCACTTTCTCGTCTGCGACCTGAGCCGGTTTCTGACCTACTACCCGACAAGCAGTAGGCTCAACACACTGGGTGCGCGGTGACTGTTCTATCATTGAGGGTGTGCAGTGCTTCAGGAGCGATGGCCAAGTCACTTGCCGTTCCCGGTCTTGGACCGGAGTTGGGACTTGTGCTTGATTAGCAATAGGCTCGGGACTCTGAGTACCCAATGCCTGGTTGGTCACTGCGGGTGTCTGTAGCTCAGGCAGGGACGGCCAAGGCTCGTCTGCGACAACCGTCTGTGCCTTGCCGGTCATATGGCTCCCAATTCTTAAAGTAGTATGCGGAGGGGGAGGACGAGATGAGGAAATTCTTGAACGATCCTTTCCAATGCTCGGTACGCATTTAGAAGGTCTGTGACGAGGGCGACGACATCGACGCACCTTAGCGGCGGCTTCTCTATGTGTGGAATTGTCTCTTGTCATTTGTTTGAGTATCGCCCTTTTCCTTTTTAGGTGAGGACAATCTTTTGAGGCAGCGTCATGAGGGCCGCGGCAATTCGCACACGTAAGGACTGTTACCCGGCAAGAATCGCCGCTGTGTAGCTGAGTACACTGTGGGCACACGATGGGGAAAATGCACACACTACTCACGTGTCCTATCTTCATGCATTTCCGGCACTGGAGAGGGTTCGGGACGAAAGGCCTAACTACATGCCTAAAGTGCCCAACCTTCACGTATGTTGCAATGCAGTCCCCTTGGAAGGTACACTTGATGCACTTTGTCCTTCCAAGACGCTGAGCTTGCCGTACGCTACACCATCGCTAGCTGATTGAATCAAAATGGGCAGACCAGAGTCGCGGATGGCTACGTCGACGTCGTAAATGACGCCTGCCGTAGTAGCACTGCCTAGAAGGACATGGGAACGAACGCTGATGCCGCCGAGCGTTCTGATGTTGCTCAAACTTTCAAGTGCGTTCCGGTCCATGACATCAATGGCGACGACGTTCCTAAGACGATTCTCCCTCACATCTTTAATTGCTCCCGGGGCGCGAGCCTCCAGGAACGCAGACGTGTCTTGCTTATTGATGTGGTTGAGATTGTCAGTGGGAGTCTCTGGCACAAACAGGACAGTATGTGCCGATGATCCTCGCTCTATAGTGATCGTGGGCGTACTGGACGATGACGAGACCTCATCTTTGCGCAGTCTCTGTTTGGCCTTCTTTCTTAGGACTCCGACGAAGCCGTCGTCAGCCGAAGAGTCATCACTGGTGGTCGAGCACACCACGGTGGCCTCGATGCTTTCGTCACTCGGGAGGCCAAGACGTTTCCTCTGGGCGGCAGCGGCTGACCCACCGCACTGAAGTCCAATAGCGTCTACTTCCATCAAAGTCACCAAAAAAGGAACAGTGGTTTCATTACAATGTCGTAAATCAGAAAAAAACTGAAGAGGAGAAGGGACGGCGTTCTGGTCTAGAGCGAAGGTAAGAGATAGGAATAGAATAGAATGGGCGAGTGAAGAAACTTTGGTCAGTTATATCCTAGTTGAAATCTAGAAGAAGTGGGCATGGCATGCGCTGAGCTTGCATTGCGAAGGCAAGATTGCTGATGCTCTCCTCACTTGGGTGACAGAATGGGTTTGAAAGGAAGGCAGGCGTAGCAGGGGGAGTCAGATAGAAAGAAGGCTGGGCGGATGATATTAAAAAACTGGCGTGGATAAGGTGGCCGCTGCTGGCAGAGGACACGGTTTATTGGTGAGATATGGGGAGGCCTTAACCCATTAACGCTATTTTAACCACTGCGATCTGTAAACACTGATCTGAACACCGTAGCCGAAGTGACAACCGCACATAATTCGCATTTGGCCTAACTACGCAAATCGACCATCATTTTCTTTTTAGTTCATACATTTGCCATGCTTCCCTCGCAACCAGCGGCTCTCTAAAATCAGCAGTTTCCTCGATAATATTTATCGACCGTCTGTTCATTATAATGAAAGTAACGCACAAAGTAGATCATTGGGTCGTTACTTCCATAACATATGCACGCAGCTCCAGTCAAACCATGCGGCGGCGAAAAAGTTCGCTCCTGACGTGAAAATGAGGATGTTGTATTCCTTACGAACGGCAAAGCTTAATTAGTGATCTTGCCGCACGCTTTTCATATAAGTAATATATCTAGTGAAGAAGTGCGGCCACATAACTTTCATTCTTGGATTATACAACCAGCACCTGCGCACTATAAACGCGTTTTACTTTAGTGCAACGGTAGCGCATCATATTGTCTGGCCTTTTTCCTGGAGTTGACGCGCCGCCGTTCACATGTGCTACACAGCACCAAGCCGGGCGGGACGATGGCGCCACGCATAAAACAAGCCACGGAGCGTGCTGGTCCAGCCGCTGCAGACTTGTGGGCAGTCTACTTTATTATCCTGACCCCAGTCCAAGTGGGAGGCAGAGGTGCCTTCCCATTATCCAATTAATACGCGTCGCCTGTTTTCATTCACCACGGAAATCGACTTGCTCTCCTCAATTTGCACCCACCTGGCAGAGAAGCGTGACATGTTCACCAAGCGCATTTTCCTCGTTTACTTGAGTACAGTACACCAGAAAGTTAATACGATGCGCTGCAGTCGCATTCATGTAAACTAGGCTTGCGCGCCGTGAGCGGGCAATCGTCAAAAATTTTTCTTCAGCTAAAATTGAGCCCTGAAGACTTTACACAGGTTGCAGGGGATAATGCGGAACTTATGGTACTTGTTGGCTAGTTTCATTCCTTTACTGATGCCATTCTTTGTACCAATGCTATTTCCACTTTTCTAATGGTTACATCATTTATTGCCGTTTGTTCTGAAAAATATGTGTTGCATTTTATTTTTATTTCTATAAACTTCCTTCTTTCAACTCGAATGTCTGCACTAAGGCATGAGCATAAGGCGCGAAGTTTGTTCCCCTGGAAAATCTTCCTACTTAGCCAAGAGACCACCTACGGAAGGATGGAATTTTAATTCCGCGCAGGAGCGACCTCATTACATACATACAGCTTGGAGCAGCGGCAGCTCCATCAATGCAATTTTTTACATTTAATTTTTGTTTCCTTTTTGAATGCTCTTTATGCACCCGTCAAAGTAAACCTGTTGCAACCACAATATGTTTCTTTTTTTGTGTGTGTGACGCACTGAAGCTCATATTTTTAAGAAAGTATTTCTGATGTTGAGAATTTTTGATACTGAGGCAATAAACCTGTACACGTAACTATATTCACTAGTTGTGCCGAACAGCGTACAGGCGCTTACATAAGTAAACGGCACCCGCTATTTTGTTCTAAGTGTAATCACGCCTTCTCAAATGTAAATGAAGAAATATTGTTTGTGCACGAGAAAGCGCCCCAACGTGCACTATGCCAGCATGTTCATGCTATTGCCGGAAATTTCAATTAGGCAACGCGTGAAAAATTTTCGAAAACGATTACGGGTTTCGTTTACTTTTGTCCGCATCTGTACGTTGGTTTTTCAAGGGCACATGACACGTATACGTTGTTTTTATCTTCAAAATGTCGTGATTTTGGCTCCCTTTTCATATTTGAGAGCCTTGAAAGGTCAGCGCCTGAGAGCGTAAAGACAAAAAAATATTTGCACATGTGGTTCTTTGAAATTTTGAACGGTAAGCTTTCGGCGGAGGTGGCAAGAAAAGATAAAAGGCGGCACACGAGCATCTTTAGTGGCGCTGACCGCAATGCTGTGCTTTAAATGAATGGTGGTTTCTGACTGGTGGCACTTGCATTCTAATTCTTTACAAGCCTTTCAACTTCCACTAAGCATTGGTGCAGATCGAATGACAAATTGGACGCCGTTGGCGTAGGCCCTGTATCGTAAATTGGCGTTTCCGTTTTGTCAAGAGGTTAAACTCAATAGCAGAACGATCTTGAGTAGTGCGGCGAATATTTAAAGACAAAGAAAAACTAATCTATCAGGGTTCAGGTGGAAGAAGTAAGTCACAAAACAATAGTTTACCGTTTCAAGAGGGGCGAACGTTGATGGACATTTTGTTGCGTTTTCTTTTGTGACTATTCATTTTTATTACCGAGAAATGCCAAACTAGTTCTGGAATTTTTGCTAGAATGTTACAGTGGTCACCCCTTTCTGTTTGCTGCGTGCAAAAGTAAAGAAACTTTACAAGAAACTTCAACATCGCTAACATCATTAACATCATTGATAACTTCAAGCGAGCTCAACGTAAGGGTGAGAAGCATATCGGAAATAATAAACCGGCAAATTATTCACACCCCCGTGGTTAAATTATCATTTAATAACATTTCCAAAAAGTGAGAGCAGCTCGCGTATGCAATAAATACACTAAAAACAGAAACCGCTAAGAACTGAAGAAATATATAGGCGTACTGAGTACACAATATTCCAAGTACAATGACGACAACATAACTCAGACGCTTCAAAGGAGTTTAAAATAGTTTGATAAGTCTAGTGATGAGAAGAAGCGCCACTTCTAGGCGAAATATTGCTGCTGGGGAGTCGCAAAGAACCCTCAAGACACGAGTGTAGGCAACGGGCGATAAGCCGAGTGTGGGCGAGCAGAGGCTTCTCGGAAATGAAGTCGCGTGGTATAAGTGCCGGGAGGGCTCGGAAAGGACTTAATTTAAGCCGCTTTGCATCCAGCTCAGTTGGGAGGCGTAGAATTTGCTCGTCGCCTGGCACTTCCGCTTAAGAACTGGCTCTAATTCGAGATGGTGGAGATCCTCACAAAGTGCATAATTAGAAGCCCACTGTCGCACCAGACACGGCCGCTAAAGCTGAGACATTATTCGCCCAAATCTCATCATAGTTATACGCCCGCTTCCCTTCGTTCATCTTTATTTTGTTTGTTTGTTTAGCCAGTGCTTATGTAAATGCCAACCTCATAGGACGCAAGTAGAGGAAATGATCTGTTTTACGTAAAAAGATCCTGATACTCTCGGTATGGGTGTGGACCGCTTATGCCTCTGAAACAGTACTGGTGATGTCGAATTTTTCAGCGTAGCAGATATTTTAGCTCAGAACCCTTGTTGCTTTGTTGCAGCGAAGCCCACAGACATTAAAATGAGGCCACCGCAACCATAATTTCTACCTGCGTCTATGACGTCCGGGTAACGAGCAGTAGAACATTGTATTGAACTAAGGCCGATATTCACGCCAGGTGCTAGTGGTTTCTGCTGAGGATTGTGTCGGTCCTTTTAGCTTCTTTGTTGGCAGTTGGAAGCAAAAGTAATAGCTAAAAATATGGCAGGTTAGTGCAAGGAACCTATCGATGCGTTGTGACAGTTGCGTATAACAGATCGAAGCTTTTAAAGCCAGGCGATAAACTAATACATAGAACGAGCACCACTTGATATGGGAGGAATGCTGTATCTGACCGTTTAGCTGTGAAAATTATGCAGACATCTCTCCTTTTCGGCAGCTCCTGCCTTGCCAGCCATTTGGTGGAATACGGGACAACTGTGTCACTGGTGCATGCGCACAAGAGGAAAGGTTGCCTTTTTAATCAATTGTATCTGAAGCTTGTGACATATGCGCTCGGAAAGGCTTAGATAAACCGGTTATGTACTTCAACAGTGCAGATAAATCGTCCCAGCTAGCCGAATTGAGCACATTGATAATATTTTGCTATTGCCTTTCTGACTTGTGGCGTCGCCCAAACCAGCCTAAGAGCCTAAGTGCCAACAAGAAGTACACGGAAAGAATAACCGAAAGAGGAATGCTAATATCTGACTGAAAGAATGTTGTTAAATTAGTGCACATAATAAAATGAAGTATAAATGCTAGCTCAAAGGCCTAGCTTGAAAGCCAACGTCGTCAAAAAAGTGATTTACTCTTTCAAGTCTATTTTTTCTATTTTACATATATTCTATTTATGGACTTTGAGTCTGTAGATTGATGAAATAACGCAAATGCTGTATATTTTTTGTTATGATTTGCCACATTTTCTTTAAAGCGCTTGCTTCTATTTGCTAGCAGGTATGCAGTGTAGTTTTCCTGGGTAAACAGCTCTTTTTTTTTTTATTTGCGACGGTGTGCCTGCGGGCGTGAAGTACTATTTACAGACATACTGCTTTCAGCCAGTAGGTAAACAGCTGCATCCTGCAGCCAAGATATGCACAACAGTTCGGCGCTTTTATTTGGTTCGTTTTAATGCTGAATTTTAAGGAGTGTGTATGCATACGAATCGAAAATGCGTCTTCGTAAGCAAACTTCACGGGGAGACAAATGCACCTCCGGGAGATACGCAAAGAGCGGCTGCTGCGAGTTGTATCGTAGTACTGGAAGCACCGATGATGGATGGGACAGGCACGTGCCTCGGGCCTTCGGGTATGAATGCAAACTCTAAGCGGATCTGCAGACTTCCCTTGGCGGAGTGTTTTTCGCTCAGACGAACACCGGAAGAAGACCAATGCCCCTGCGAGCCTGCCTAGTTGCTTGCTTTTAGAGCGCAGCTCTTGTACGCCCGTTCCTGCGTTTCGCGTCGTAGTTGTAGTCGGCGTAGTCGGCATACACGCCACCACGCCACCTGACGGTAACAGAGCGAAACGCCACCTGCCACGGCGAGAGCGAAGGAATGGGCAATAGGAAAGTATCTGGCACGGGAAGATCCCAGTGGGTGGCAAGCAGCGTCACAAGCCACTAGCCTGCGGTGGTTGGTGGCGTGTCAGTTTTCACGACATGGTCATGAAATTTCCCTGACTATGTTTGAGGTCTGTGATCAGTATTAAACACCGTCAAAAAATGCCAGATAAGCTTATGAAAGGCAGATAAGAGAAACGAAGTGTTTTCTCTTTATTGGGGGGATGAGGCGGCGATACCAATTCTTAGTGCCGGGGCTTCTTTATCTGAAAATTTCTAAAGATTTGTAGTGAAACTCTGCCATGAGCAGTGAGCACTTTTTCGGTGCTAGCAGTCCGCAAAGTACAGGCAGCCTAAGCTTTTATTAGTCGCTAGCCAACAATTGGCGCCTGCCTGCAGCTCTTCTACCTCAAAACGTCAATCATTTAGTAGCCCTGTGCACTTTATCAGACGGCAGATAGTGGTGCGACAGACATATAATATCCAAGTTTTGTCATATTTTGATGCATAGAGATTTCATGCGGCTTTGAATGATATGATGAGGGGGATTTGCTCGGTGTGAGAGACCCGGTGAGCAGATTGATATTTGAGATTCCCAGATGAAAGTATTTTTCGTGTTGTGAAAGCGTATAAATATGCGATGAAGGATGCCATTAAATTCCATGCCAGCTCCAAAAGCCAAACAAGAGGCCCTTAAGACGTGCGACTGGTGCTCCGTGCATGATGGCAAGCGAGCGTTTGCTGTGCTTGCCATATGGGAATTGAACGTTGTTTTTTTCTTTGCGCACTTAAGGAAGCGAGGAAACACATCAAAATTTATCCTGTACATAGCGTCGCATTTGGTCGAGGCGCCTGTGACGAATCGCTGCGTAGCTCGCATACTTCGCAGCATGTGGTATGCAGCTTCACAGAACACTCTGAAGACTTGGGAAGGAACACACCATGTCATGCCGTTCCGGAAGATGATATAGCTTCGAAAAATACGGATTCATGTGGTGCCGTCTTTGGTGCAGACGTCCGGGTTCAATTTTTTTTATCGGGGTCATTCCGTCGAAAGCAACCACCGGACAAATCTGTGTGTTTATAATTCTCAGCTTGTCACTGAATCGGCAGCGCCTCATATCTGGCGCTGAAAGCCCAAGAAAGGGAGCATGTTGCAGTGTTGCTTCGAAAGGCAGTATCCGGCAAATTACGCCTTGCAGCGTAAAGCTCTCAAAATAGGTATTAACTGATGATGTTCGTTGCAGTTACACTATACTATTTCTGCGCACATGGAGCATTGATTGAAATTTCGTTTCCAGCAACTTTGAGATCATCCGTGGATGGGAAAGTCCTCACTAGGTCTAGTAACCGATCCGGTACTATACCTGTCAGGACATGGGTCGTCAACAAATATTCCGCGACGGCTGCTCAGACGAGAATCAGTCAGCCGTCCCAGAATGTTCTTCCTTCATTACCACTTCTTGCTGTGAACACTTCTTCCGCGACCTCGTTACAATGCCTGCCGCACAACATCGAGTAGTGTTTGTGGCGTGGGCGTCGCCCGACGGTAATTCACTGCTCTACCGTGCAGCCGGGCCAACGCGGTATGTTGCCTTTTTTTCTTCTTCCTGCTTTCTTCCCTCAGAGCCGATAAGAGAAGCGCCGCCATTTCGCTTCTGCTTTTCGTCCTTTCACCATCGATGCAATTTCGGTGAGACGACGGTTCCGTCTTGTTTAGTTTGGATGTTGGATCAGAGGTCTGATTTCGTGCTTTCCCCTGCATTTGCGACTGCTCTTTGCGCCCATCGCGCTTCTTCTTGTTTTCTTCGTACCCCACGAAGGAAAAAAGAAAAAGCGAGTTTCGGCCGCGGTCATTGTGAAATTAGGGCGAAGGAACCTACTCTGTTCTTGCTCATGAATCCCTTCGGGAAGTTATTTTCTTGCGGACCGGCCGGGTGGCTCGGAAAGGGCACGTCTCTGCCGCATGAGAGTGAGTGCGGTGGTGCTTTTTTCGTATTTTTCTTAAGACTGCCGTGAGCAGTAACGTCAAGAGTTGCAATATGTGAAACATAATGGTAATCCACAAGCTTCAATAAACCCGTATTTTTAAGTCGTTTCTTGAAGCTTCCATTAAGAACAGCGAGAACGCTGTGCGAAATAGCATTGCTTAAAACATCGCGTTACGATTACCACCCGCAATACTAACTTCAGCCACGGAAGACTGAGCAGCAGTACATACACCAAAGCATTCTTTCTCCTTCAGTCCCAGCTTGCCTCTGACGCCTCCTCGCCTCCACTTCGATGGCACGCGCTGCTGTGTGTTTGCGCCTCTTTCGTTAAGTTTCGGTTGCCACGGTACGCAGTACTCACAGTCTTGCCTCTCAATGCGCCTTGCATCTCCTTGCGACTGCACGCGCTGCTGTGTCTTCCCTTCTTTGTAGTTTTGTATCGATGCCAGCAGCACGTACAATTTCGACCTGCCGCGGTGGCTGAGTGGTTATGGCGATCGTCTGCTGACCCGAAAGACGCCGGTTCGATCCTGGCCGCGGCAGCCGAATTTTGGTGGAGGCGAAATTCCAGAGGCCCGTGTACTGTGCGATGTCAGTGCACGTTAAAGAACCTCAGTTGGTCGAAATTTCCGGAGCCCTTCACTAAGGCGTCCCTCATAGCCTGAGTTTCTTTGGGACGTTAAGCCCCCATAAGCCATAAACCAAACCTTACAATTTGGTTCTGTCTTCGCACTTTCTTCCCGTCTCGGCTGCCCAAGAGCTGGTCTTCAATGGCTTTGAGCTTGCATTTACTATCTCGTTCCATTACAAAGCTTGTGTATCCACTGGACCTGGCATCTCCATGGTGTCCGAGAGGCTTATTAGTCAAGCAGCTGATTAGTTCTTGCGCCTCACATCATCGCTTCGAACGGTACACTCGGCAGTACTGAAGAGAACAACGAAATGGCCACAGGCGCTTTCAGGATGTCCGTCCATGAAAACACATTAAGCAGACCACGGTGTGCTCGCCTTTGAGAGAAGAAACTCTCGGTGCTGTTAACGTGCTCTGGAATGTAATCGCAAACCCTCTCGAGGTCGTCCTGTGTTTGCACTAAAGTAACAAAATAAACCAGCAACGTTCACTAGAAATTATAACTTCGTCGCAATATTACATGAATTACTTTTTGTTAATGCTGAAACTCGCGTAGCTTTTAGTCAGCGTCACAATTAATTCTTGTTGTATGTAATGAATGACTAAGTTCCTTCTTCCCAGTTTGCTTGGAAGAGCTCAAGAACTTTTTTTGAGAGGGGCGGGGGCAGCAAGTTTTAAATAAGGCATTATGCGATCAAGTTATCACTCACTGTTCGAAGGTTCGCGGTGTGTTCTTTATTATGTACATAATGCCTGCTGTGAAACCTTTCTGTCCCGTTTTCCGCATAAATGATATATTATCGCAAAAAGGTCCTAACTAACCTGCAATTTAGGCGAAGGCCCCAAAATACGAAAAGCCGTGAGCCTATGATATTAAGGCATGTCTTGGTTTCAGACATCTCTCAGTTTGTTTATGCCATTCTACAATCTATTGGTGAAGTCTTTTCTGTAAAGTAAATGACCTATCTCTTTTAAAATATCTGTGGCTGCGGACACAAGATCTGGAGGGTGCCAACCGGGGGACGTATCCATACCGCATCATGCATACAATTGCGACTCTTCTAGCGCGCGGATTCATCGCGATAGCTGGCAGTGCGAACCTGAAGGCGTTGACTAGTTAATAACCGCGTTTATCTGTAAGAACATTTGTGGATTTTGTCCTCCACTTGCTGGGATGCATTTGGCATAATTTTGCATGGTTTAAGGGAGTGACGCATGTTAATTTCTTCCTGTAAATGTGAGCTGCTAAAACCTTATTGGTCTGTTGATTTGAGTACGGGTTATTTTACTGTTCACACAATAGATTTATGAAAAATGTGTGTGAGCATGCAGCATTTTTGATGCGCCTGAACGAGTCGACCATTCGCAAAAATAATGAAACAGAAAAGATATAAAGGAAGTATTGCCTGAAATTACATCTTCACGAAAGAGAACAAAAAGACTAAATTTTGAAAAATAAACCTTACGCCTCCGAGTTTCGATGCCAAAAAGTTTCGCAAGAGACCAACATACAAAGTTTTTTTTCCGTCCAAGACACCTCTACCTGTGCCTCCATTGTTGAGTTAAAATTACGTAAGTTTAAAATAATGCTGGAAGCTCTTTAATGCACGCTTGCATATACGGTTGCTAGATGGATCTTCTCATTCACTTTCGATAAGTAAACGCGCTCAATAAGGAGAAACAGAAGGGATCGCAGAAAAATTACGGGTTTGTTTTTTCTGTAAAGTTTCCATTTTTTCGTTCGCTGCACAGTTAATCAGGGCTACTTTATTCGTCCCGATTTACTAATCCATGGTCTGCGCGCGCTTGGAGATTTTAAAACCATAACCAAAGTTCCTAGAGTCTGTAGGCTAATGCGTTCAAACGAAACTGAAAGTGAAACGGAAAGTAAACTTTATCATGACACCAAGCCTTGCGGATTAGGGTGGTATCTAAGTATTTTGATGCCAGAACAACATTCAGCAGCACTGTGTTCGCTGGTGCCATGCGTTTAGTTATTCAGTGCACGTGATTAGTTTAAGCGTGTCGCGGGTTTTATTTCTGTTATTTACTTGGGGCGAACTAATGAACTTACAATTCGGCGAAGCGTTGTGGAACAAAACTTCCAGCATCAAGCACGACAGTATTTTTTCTTATTTTCTAGTGACTCATCTGTAGCAGTAATTTCTGAGAAAATTGTTTTATTCTTCGTCTGTTGAACAATACCGACACCCATAGAAATGTGTTGATACTCAACTCCAAACGCTGAGAAAAGGAAAGAACGTCTGTAACGAAATATCTAATCCAGCGTTAACGATTCAAAACCCAGGAATTTAGAGGGTCTGTGCATCCATAACGTCAGGTCCATTCAACGTTGTTTATTTTGCACGCTGCAAGTAATACAGAAATCTCTTGCATTACCTTTTGAATATTGATGTTAACGTGCCTGCCCAAAAGTCAGGTGCGAAGCTCTGGATAGCAAAAATACTATTTTCAGAAGATGAGTGAGGTTAGCATTTTTCTCAACGGCTTTTCTCAATGTTGGGCCAAGGAGTGCATGGCAACAAGCAATTGCGATGGTATGGATCCAGTGAGCTTCTCGGTTGTTAGCGCTAGTGCTTCAACGTGTTGGGTAGAAGAGCGCAGCACGGGTGTAGCCATGAGAAATATTAAAACAAAAACAAACTGCCTTGGCCAGCTGAGTCAGGGCTTTGGAGAATCCTAGCCTGCCAGTGGTTTACTACGCAATACATTGGCATCACTCGTGTAAGCCTGTTCGAAGCTGTGAACTCCTGCCAGGAGCCGACCGAGCAATCCGTTGTACAAAAACAGGCCTCTGTCGTACTTCGGATTCGCCAGTGTCAAGTCAGGTCAGTGCACTGTCGCTTTTTAGTGACAGAGCTACAGGCAACGATGAAAGCGGGCCAATGATACGGAGCAATTTATTTATTTATTCAAGGTACCTACAGCGCCTTGAGAGGCATTATTGTAGGGGGGGGGGGGGGTAAGTACATTAACAGTAAAATTCAATACAGCACAAGAGAACACATACATAAAAATGTAAGTACGGTTTTATTACTTTTTTTAGTTCAGTCTGTGATGGTTGTCTGGTGCCTCTGTTAGGCAAAATACAGCTTCTATAGGCTTCATGACTTTCCGGCCAAAACTTTCCTGTAAGTGAAACATTATTTTAGAAGATTACATTGCTCGGATAGTTGTTAATTCGACCACATGAGATAAGCAGCGTTTGCTGGCGGGATGTCACCTTCGCGCACTTATGCGTGCACTCCCAGACAATTTTAGAGCGTATGGGGGTAGCTGTCTCGGTCTCAAAGGAGATGCCCTCGACTCAGCGTGACAAGCTCAGCCAGAAATCAGCTACCAAGTGACAAGGGGTATTGTCATTTGGTGCCCAGCTTTCGCCGGTCGCAAGCCAGAGAATGGGTCGGTGCCAAAGTTTCAAAAACAAAACAAAGTTTATACAAGAAATCATAATCATAATCAGTTTATTTTAAACAATCAGTCAGTGCATACAAATATTGGATAAATGCAGGAGGAGGTCCGAAAGCCAATGGCGGCACGTGGGACCTACTCTTACAAACTTACAAAAGAACAATATGCACAAACAAGAGGGGATAAAATTGAAACTGATTACATAGAGTAATTAGTGAAACACGTGAAAATGCAATATGATGCAACTTTGAATGAAACATTATTAGGGTAAATGTACATAAGTGCATAAATAGAGAAAACAATTCGAGTGCTCCGTATGCCCTATCTATAAGTGGATAGACAGAAATTAGAAAGTAGGAAATAAGTGGGTCTGAATAAACTCATCTCATGTGATAATATAATGAAAGTACTCGAACATTCTGGAGGGTGCTAACTCGTGCATACTATATAATTGCACTGAAACCGCTTCCAACCGAAGTTATGGCAAAAAATCAAAAGAACAACATTAGACCCTCATCGTAAACACCATAGCAGGAAACCTAAATACTATTGCATTTTCTTCTTTAAGAATGTGGTTAAGAGGGCACCCGCAAGTTTGAAGTGTGTGTGTGTGTGTGTGTGTGTGTGTGTGTGTGTGTGTGTGTGTGTGTGTGTGTGTGTGTGTGTGTGTGTGTGTGTGTGTGTGTGTGTGTGTGTGTGTGTGTGTGTGTGTGTGTGTGTGTGTGTGTGTGTGTGTGTGTGTGTGTGTGTGTGTGTGTGTGTGTGTGTGTGTGTGTGTGTGTGTGTGTGTGTGTGTGTGTGTGTGTGTGTGTGTGTGTGTGTGTGTGTGTGTGTGTGTGTGTGTGTGTGTGTGTGTGTGTGTGTGTGTGCGTGTGTGTGTGTGTGTGTGTGTGTGTGCGCGCGCGCGTTATTAAGAGAGTGTGATTCTTGTCTGTTGGTGCCGAAGTGCTCGAAAACATGTTTTATCAGAAAAAGTGTGAACCTCTGGCACACCTCCGTTTTTAAATTCTGTCTTAATGTTGTGCTATTTGGAAGTTCCATAAAAATTTTTTGCAACTCGGACCCAACGCCGTCAACTGGCACAACGAAAGGTAAATAGAAATTTTCGAAATATTTGGGGAGGTTGCGGATGTGATGATGTGATGCGCCACCAGCGCCCTCAGCTCTAGCGGCGGCCTGCCGCTCGCTCAGGCGGGAGAAGCAAGGTGAAGAAAAGGAAGTGAGACGCGGGGCGCGGCGCGAACGGCACGAGGAGACGAGCTCGAGCAACGGAGCAGGCGAGGTCACGGCTGAACGGCTTCCTGAACCCGGGTGACCAGGCCTGGGGAAGCCGTCCTCGCCCAGTTCTGCTCAACCAGGAGCCTGCTGTCTCGTGTCTCCTGCCTGTCGCTCGCTGCCTCGGAGTGCGGGCGCCGTGCCGGGAACAGGCAGGTGCTGCCTGCCCGGAGATCCTGCCGGCCTTGCTGTGGGATCGTGCCTGCCGTCCCGTGGCTGGGACCCCCTGCCGTGAAAGGGTGCTTTCCTGGCCGTGCCCGGGTGCCCAGACCTGGGCGGCCGTCACCTTTCTGGTGCGTCGTCAGCGCCACCGGTGCTGGTGCTCCGCGCCCGGCTTCCGGCCGCAGGAAGAACAACCCTGCGGAGGTACCTGGCCCCAGCGCCTTTCCGGCGACGGGCCGCGGAACCTCACACCGGAGCCACTCCTCGACCCTCGGCCGCACAGCTCCATACTCATCAGTGACTGCTCTCCTATATTAAATAAACCATTTTTGTTACATCTACGGACGTGCACGGTCTGCGACGACTTTTCTGGATCCTCCGGGGCCCCACCTCGGAGGACGCTCGAACCTGCTGGGGGCCTTTTCCCCTCACAGATGACACAAATTACCAACAGTGCAAGGCTCTGCAGGATTAAAAATGAGATGAGATAGAATTAAGCTTGCTCTCATCGTTTATTCCTCTGTTCCTGTACACTTCAGTAGAGCTATTCTGTCGTCACATATCTTTCCAGTTAGTTCACCGTACTTGTGATGATGACAGTGGCGTCACAAGTGGCGTCGCACTTGTTTTCATGGCCAGAGTTAATGGTTGTTTCTTGTGAAATGCAGTCGTTGTAAAATCTTAAGAATTATAATGATGATGCTGATAGTGGTGAGAACATTATTTGGAAAAAGAAAAGTGTGAAGAAACCCAATGTTCAGAGCAGCATTTTAGTATGGTTAACTTTGGTTATGATAAGCACGTATTGAACGTGGTGGAGACATGTGGCCATGGCCGGGAGTGATATTTCTTGGCCCAGAATCCTGACAGTTTGATAAGTTGAGAGTAGAGGATAATTGTCCGCAAGGACGCACAGAAACTGTTCAGCAGTGGGCTTTTCGCGGCACATTTAACACAGAAAAAAAGAGGAGGTATAAGAACAAGAATATGATTGTATGGGTTTAAATTACTTTGGTATGTAATGGAATTGTGCAAGAAAACAATTCATTAAGGATTCTTCAATCTACGTTACCTTTCTAGCATTTCAATAATTCAAGAACAGCTACTCTTTTTCATGAAAAATAAAAGCTCTCCAAATTGCAGTCAGAAAACTGCAATGGCAACAAAGCAGTGGAGGGCACTCCAAGGGGATGTCGGTTAAGTGACAAACACGCTGCAAAGACCCCATGGCGTCAAACTCGATGTTTCGCAGCATACGCTGAGTTCCCGAGCTGAAGTGGAGTTGGCTGGCTGCCTGTCGACACGCAACACAAACCCGAGTGGACACGGAGGAAATTGAAGAAATTAGGCTTAAGATAGAAAACTAGTGAGGCGTTTGCAGACGTTGACGCGCTTAATTCATGTGTACCCAGGCGATGGACGAAACTCGTTGCTTTTTTGTTGTTGCCAGCTGCTGCGGTTCTCACACCCCGTCTCTGCACTCTCCTTAGGCGCGCAGTGTAAACAAAAATGATGAGTTATCCAAACGCGGCACGTGTCGAGGTGTTTCCGGTGCACTGAAATAGAAACACACGAAATGGAGCGCCCATTGACGCGAGGCTGCAGAGCTTCGCCTATAGGCACAGCGCACTCTTCTCTGAACTGTCCTTTGCTGCAATGCCAACTTCGAACAGGAATAGACTGCTTTCTTCTTTAGGACTTCTTTCCTTGTACTGCAGCCCGTTTTCCGCGCTGTGAAGGAGTTTTACCGTGTGGGAGTAGGAAATGCCGGGTCTTCTGCGCTAAAAATGTGTGCGCCATTTTTCTCGTCACCACTGCAACCTCCGCACCGTTTACGAAAACTTTCATGCCCACGTGGCTTTGAGAAGCTTAGAAGCTTTTGAAAGAAAGCATGTGAAATCGCAGACGATCAATGCGGGTCATGCGGTGGAGCATACGTTAGCATCGGAGTCCGTCTGGCGTTTACGTCTTCTGTACTCAGCCTCAGCCACTGGACGACCCATTTGCGTCTTTGAATTGCTTCCACGGTGGATTTGTCGTATGGGGAGGCTTCTGTAGGTGTCTAGGTGGTTGATGAGTGGAGCCTTTTGTAGGTGGGATGGAGGTGGGTGGACGCCTTTGGAGAGTGGAGGTTGTTAGGTGGCTGTTGGGGGAAGCTCGTAGGTGGGAGGGGCAAGTTTACCGATGGGTACCCGCCAATGGCTACCCGCCAGATAGCCAGCCAGACGGACAGACAGAGGCTCAGACGCAGACAGAGATATTGACAGAGACAAGGACAGAGAGACAGGCACAGACATTGACAAGACACACTTGCAGAGACACTGGCAGAGACGCAAGCAGATACACAGGCAGATACATAGTTATAGACACAGACCGAAACAGATAGACAGAAACATAGGCAGGGACAGACAGAATGACAAACAGAAATAGACAACACGGACGGACATTCTGTCCTTTTCGCGTTTGCGACTTTGCCTTATTGATTAAGGATTTCTTGTTTTGTCTCATTGGTTTCGGTTTTGTCTCATTGGTTTTGTCTCAGAAAAAGTTTACGGGTGCGCGTACTTGCGAATAATTTCTTGTGGCGCTGCCTCGAGATAGACGGAAGGAGCGGGCGCCGCCGCTGGCGTGTTGTAGATCACGTGGACTCCGATTTTCTCTTCTCCTATCTCCATTTCGGTGATTGTTGTCAGGTTTATTTTATGGCCCGGACTGCGCAGCGCGAGTTCGCCATGTTTCTATCAAGAATCACTGTGCACAATCGAAAATAGCATAACATGCACCGAAGAGGTGGCAGAAAGTTTTTCTTCCACCATGGTATTCAAAGCATGCAACCTGCTATTGTTTTCGATAGGAAAGCTTAAGCTGAAAACCAGTGCGTTTTTTCAGTACATGACAGGGAAATCCGTCAGCTGGTCGTGAGCAGTAACTTGGTACGTTTGCTTTCAGGAAGAGGTTACTTGAAACTTTTTACGGTGGACACTCAGAGTTTTAATGCATTTTTTTTTACTAGGCTTATACACAGTTTTCAGTTCAGCTGAGGCAGTCTGCGGTCAGCCTAGCCGACCGCTTAAAGTGTAAACCAGGGACTCCGCGTCCGAACCACGAAGTCTTGCGCGCCTTGCGCCAGCTCTACGCCATAAAAAAAAAAAAAACTCCCAGTGCTTGGCCTTTCCGAGAGTGTGAAAGTGAATTAAGGGAGCGAGAGAGAGAAAGACAGCCCCCTCGAAGGTTCGCGGTGCTTAAGTAAACCCGCCGCTGTCTCGGAAGGAAAAAAGTAAATCCAGCAAACACACCGTCTCCTCTGACTTTCCCCTAACAGCTCCCTGCATTTTAGCTCAAAAGCACTGGAAACCAGAATTGCCTTCCAGTCACTCATCACTAGCGTATGTAAGCACGCAGGCGGGCCTATTGCATCACGAGAGGAAAGCGACACGCTCAAACATGTCCCACACACCTACACACCCACACCCATCTACACTTATTCGCACACCCGTCATCCTTACAGTGACTGTGCGGCACTGCCTAAATATTGCGACGGCACCAACAAAACCACAGAATTGCGAGAGTTAATGCTATGAAGAATTCCTTTTAGCTTTTTTTCTTAAAATACAGGTAGGTGGGCCATATAGTCGCTGAAGACTCATCTAGATATAGTTTGCTATCGAGTTATTATGCTTTGTTAAGAAGCGCTCAAAGTGCCAGAAAATAGCTGGCTTGCAAGCCCACCGCAGGAGCCGCTGCTCGTGCGCCGCACATTCCAGCAAAAGGAGTAAAGCTTTCCTTCGCTGTGCCGCGGCCGCTTTCCTCCTCACCCGTAAGACGGCCTACAGGTTCGAGGAATGGTTGCCCTACTGCCATTAGGGACCATCTGTCCCCCCTTTTCTACGTTTATGTATCGCGTTAAAGAGCGTAGTCTAGCTTCAAATGTGCTGGAGGTGGCACAGACCTTTGGCTTCTGCGCCTATTCGTAGAAACGCACGTTACCGACAGAATTGCGTGTGCATTATTTAAGCACAGCGCTGGAGCTAGAAATTAACAGGCAGAAAACCAAACTCATGTTCAACAGTCAAGCAAGGGAACAGCAGTGCACAATTCGTAGCGAGGCGTTGGAAGTGGTAAAGGATTACGTCTACTTAGGGCAGGTAGCTGCTGCCGACGAAAATAACAGGACAGGGAGAGGATAGCAAGGGTAAATACATATGGGAACGATAGAACGAAGAGGGGAGAGCTTAATACACTATTCAAAATGTCTGGACGTTATGAAAATTCTCCCAAAGGAAGAATTTTTATATCTTCTAATTATTGTAAATAGCGTATTAAGACCTTCAAGTTAGATGCTTTTAAAGTCTTTATCCCGTTAACTCTGACGTACGTTTTTCTCTTTTTTTTTTGGTATTAACGCACTGGTGTATGACGTGACGTGAAGTTCCTTAGAATTTTTTTTTCTCAACGAAGTATATTTTTGTACACAAAAGCTCGACGAAAACAACTTCATTGACTCTCTTACAACCAGGAAATTTTCTTTCAAGGCCACAGTGCTTGGAAACGAGGTACACGTATATATACTTCGGCGCTGGTTTGAAGTCCCAAGATATACTGATAGAAGATGTAAAAAAAAAAAGCACGCAATGGAGCCTCATTTGAGGGTTGAGTGCTGGAAGGTCCGCTCTATTCATATCTGTGGTGACAAAGGTCTGCGCCTCCACATATTGCTTGTTGCATGCACGTTGACTGTGGCAAGGCAGGTACAGCGAAGGTTGTTTTTTGATTTGCCCACCCACTCTGTAAAAGTTTGAAAAAGTGTACCGACAACAAAAAATTTTCTATAAGCGGTACTCAGCACCATTTCTGCTTTTCTCTTATTTCGAAATGCATTTAGAGTGAAGACGGACTCTTAAACCGTTTTGTACGAAACGTCTAATTTTTGTGCTCTTAATGAGAAAATTAGTGCTATCCAATGCCTATTTTAGTCTACATAGTTTTGCAGTAGACTGAGGCTCTCCAAAGGCAACGGTAATGGCAATGATAAATGAATAAATGAACCTACTGGGAAATTCGGCTCATTGCACTTTCGGCATTCATTCGTGCGACGATTGTGACCATTTTCCTTTAAGTGCACCTGCTATGCGCCCGCTCCGAGTTTTAGTGGCGTTGGGAGATTTAACCGCTGCAGAGAGAAAAGAAACAGTGAGACCGGGGGCGAAAAGTGAGATAGGCGAGAAAAAGTTGCGCAAAAGGGAGTGGCTCTAATTGGACAGCAAAAATTCATGCGGTGCCGACCAAATACAAAAAACAGCATGCAGCCATAAAGGTTAAGTACCCTTCCATTCTGGCACACTTAAGGCGTGACTGCGCCGAGCTTAAACCGAAAGCACGACGGCTGACGTGAGACTGTGTACTCTGGTGCGCGTAGATTGTTGCTCATTCTCCGAACGATAAAATTTTCAATTTATTAGCGTCTGGTGTATTTCCAGCGTAGCTATTTATGGGCCGTTAAATAGGATCAGTGGCGGATGTCGTTGAAGCCTTGAAGAGGACGAAAGCACAGGAGGAAGCCAGACGTATCATCGATTGCAACTCCAAGTATTTGTTTAGCATTAATACATACTGCGCTGTGAGCTCCCTTAGGCGGGTCAAAAATTGTTACCTGACACAACGGGACAAAGCTAATTAGAAAATACTTACCATCACGGAAATCAGTAATTGCATGCGTGGCAACGCCGCTCATAGAAGAAACACTTTTGTGATTTTAATTATTGTTGCTGCGCAACTTTGTTCTCTTTGTTCGTTTAGCTATTCACTCGATGCAACCGTTATGAAACGTTTTAACTCTGCCCTGCACGAGACGACCGGAACTTCCTGGATGAATGCAGCTGCGCGCAACTGTTGCTGAAATGTTCGACATTGTAGTAGGTGCTCTGGTGATCTTATTGCGAAAGTTCATCATCACCTTTATATTGAGTGCAACCGAGTGCGATCACCATCAGTCTCATTTGCGACTGCCGCCCCTTGCACTGACTGTTATCGACATCTCTGATTTCAGCTTATTTTCGGCTGATGGTTCGCCCAATAGACAGTTTCCTTTAAAAACTTTCAGTTGTCTTCTTGCTGCCTGACGGCCGTTAGCATTACGTCCCGCAGTGAATATAAATCATAATCTAGAGAATACTGTTCACTTAGGCATGAGCAGAAAATCTCGTTTAATAATAACCTTAGAAAAGAAAGGAAAGATTTAGGGGAGAGCAAATAGATTGATGGGGAGGAAACGTGATAGCACTTTTCTTTCACTCGCAAAACTGTTCCATCTCTTAATATACAACATTTTTATTTCTATTCCACTCTTCATTCTATTTTAAGTCTCATTCTATTCTAAGACTGTTCCAATTCTGATTCCGATTGCTTTTTTCATTCGTTTTTGCTGCGTCAGTCAGTAATTTTCATATTAGCTGAGTCATTCTCAATCCGTCATCTCCTTGCTCTCCCCTACTTATGGAGAGAAAGAAAGAGTGGGCAAAGAGGTGAAAGAGGGAGAGGAGGCTGAGAGAGGAGGATGGTAGACAGGTGCCAGGTGCGGCAAACTGCCAGATGTAACGGCAGTGGCAGTCGCCGGGTCTTCACTGCAACGAGGCTTCCGTGCTATCCCAATTTTTTTTTCCATTATGCACTAGGCTCTGTATTGCTCATTCTCCGATTGAAAATAAAACGCGAAGAGCGATTTTGTTGTGGAATTTCGAAAGAAAAAGTTCAACGAGCACTTTTGGGGCTGGGAGTGCAGAAGGCCAAAAAACTTAAACTTAATAAACAAGATAAACAACATGCAGCGTCATTACTTGTCGTTTTGAAAGCACGCATACATACTACAGAGTGGAAGTATGCTAGCAAAATAAAACGTCAAGTTCCAGCAATTTTGCGCAACTACTCTATTCACAGTATAGTGTATATCATTTGCAAACAATGATAGCTGCTGAAAGTTATGAACTTGTCGTGCTCTGTTTGCATTGTTTTAGAATGGCTGGCGTACTGCAGCATGTGCGCCCAAACTTAACAGCGGTTCCTTCTAGATCTAATGCGCAAGATGAATGAAATCTGTTTCTTGTCGCCTGACGCAGTGTGAATTGCCGGCGTCCAGTGTGTGCACTACGATGTTTACCCATCGCTGCTTTGCATGCAGGTGGCTGGTGCAAAATCTTACTTCCGTCGGAAATAAATGAATGCGCTCAACTTTCGAATCGCCTGCACAAGGCTGGGCCACTCAACTGGAAAATTCTCGCTCGTAGAGGCAGGAAGATGGCCGGGCTACACTGGAAACATAAAAGAGAAAACAATGGAGTCCTCTAGCAAAGGGAGTGAGACAAAGGACAGCTTGCTCTTTTTTTACTCCCATGTACTACTGGTGACAAAAGTTTACGGGACGCGAGTTCTAGGAAAAACGTTTATTTGGCTCCACCCAGTCGCCTGGTATTGTGAAGAGAGGAAAGAGCATTTAGGTCTTTAATTCCTTCGTACAATATCAGGTGACTGGGCTGCGATAAACGCTTTTCGTAGAACTTGCGTCCCGAAACTTTTGTCCTCAGTAGTACATGTATTCATGTTTAGAGTTTATGAACTCTCATATCCCAAGCAGGAAGGCGACGCCATGTTTCTAGAAGCTAAGTGCACGCCCTAAAGCAATATAAAGCGCATTTAATAGAACTCTGTATCTAACTGTAGCACCTCGTGAGAGCCGCAACTGTCGCCATTTGCAAATGATGGTACTTGCCCGCCCTGTTCTGCGCCCTACAAAACATTTTCTCTCCGTACGCACCACAAATGCTCAGCAATAGTACTGTTCCCGCCATCGCTGAGCTGCCGCGTCTGTATGCAATGCAGATCAAGGCGGCCCCCGCTAATCATTACCTGCCGCCTACGTGCGGGCTTGGCGCGCACGCATTTGCCTCGCTCTGATGCGCTCAATCTCCCCGCACGCATAGCAGGTGTACCTTCTGCGGGGAAATTGATTCCGTGTCGTGTCGGCTCTATATCCGGCAACACTTACTCCCTGTGGCTGGTCCCAATAAAAGTATGCAGTGGCGGAGAAAGTTGACCTGAGTAATAACTAATAACTAATAAGTGCCGAAGTATTAACATCTCTCCGCATGCTAGACGAATATTTGATGGACTTATGTTTTGCACAGGCTAGTCAAGACATGCAAGCATAACATAGACAAAGCTAATAGCATGCCTTAACGCACCAGCAACTTCCTACGTATAGACAGTAGGCAACTGTCGCGGACTCTAGCATCGATGGCGCTGCATGATTGTAGCATAGCAGAGTATGGTTAGAGTGATGGCTGCTGAGCAGCGAAGCTTCCGGGAATTTGGCAATAATGGTAAGCCGCCCTCGGTAATTGAAATATCAGATGCCATGCAACCGGGCTGAGAACCTTGTATGCATTCTTATAATGCGTAGGATATACCAGATACCGCGTTCACTTTATTGGCAATGGCTGATTCGTTCATCGGAGCAGCGCGTCACCAAACTCGTTGCATATACGAAATCTAAGAGCGTGAGAATTCTTGAAATTTAGTTACTTATGCGCGCTCAAATGTTGTTTATGGGAGCATAGTCTAGGAAAAAGTACACAAGACCAAACCAAGTTCTCAAGAATACTGCCTGATGCACCTTACATGGCCATGAATATGTACGCACAACAATGCAAAAAAAATATGAAAACGAGTTTTTCGATAAAGTAAACATCATTGCAGCATTTATTTTTTCGTATATTCATGCACTGGAATATTTTCCTCTTTACATGCTTGTGTGTTCAACGGAGGCTACGAATAGATTTAAGAATACTTCTTTTTTCTTCGCGGGAGAAAACTATAAATATGTCACAGCTTTTAGTCGAAGTAATCAGTAACTTTGCTCATACCCACATGCAAGCTGAGCATGAAACTTTCTTGTCGGCCAGAATTAGCTAGCTATAACTCCTGACGACGATGACGAAGTAGCAGGGAGAAACTGCAGTGATGCACAAGGTTCAACTTCCAGCCGCCGTGGTTTCTCAGTGCTTTTGGCGCTGGGTTACTGATTGAATAAACGCATAAGCCTCCATAAACGCAAATTTGCAGAATATTAACATTATTTTGTCAGACATAGGACTCCTCGAGCCCCTCCTACGTGAAAGAACTATGGAAAATATATCACATAAACTGTGCTCTTTACAAAGTTGAGAAGGACCAAGACTTTATTATCAGGCGTTTTAAAAAAATAAGCAAAAAATATGCTATTAACTTGCTTGATGATGTATAGAAAATGAGAGCCGACAGAAAAATGTGAAGTTTTTCAGCAAGTGACATGTCCTATCTCCTGTTTATCCGAAGCGTGCGCATTTGATGTGTGCATTACAGTTTCTTTGAGCGAAAAGGAGAGTTCGGGTTGTTGTGATGCATATGTTGAAGTTAGACAGATATCATATAAACTGGGCTCTTAACAAACTTGAGAAGGACCAAGACTTCATTATCAGGCGGTATAAGAAAATAAGCAAAAATGTGCTTTGAACTAACTTGATGATGTATATAAAATGAGAGCACACAGTAAAATGTGAAGTTTTTCAGCAAGTGACATGTCCTATCTCCTGTTTATCTGAAGCTTTTGCAGTTGAGGTATTCATTACAGTTTCTTTGAGCGAAAGGGAATTTTGGAGTAGTTGTATGCATTTGTTGAAGTTAGGTAACAATTGGCTTTCCGTTCTTGGATTTCTTGCTATTCCAGAATGATGTGGTTGCCTGTAGTGTAGACTGCAACTTTTTTTTTTTCACTGTGCGTATCGTAACACGAAAGTCGGAAGGAGAAAAATTGGGTTGATGAGGTCCTTTTGTTTCAGCTGGAAAGTTTGTCGTTGGGTTTTTTTGCTGCAGTTTGCAACAATTTGTGATGGTCTTGTCTCCCGTTGCATAAGTTGATGCTTGTCTTCTTTTTGTTATGTATGTTGACACGGATGTCAGACCGATCTGACAATTTTGTGTTGTCAATATGGAATCTAATGGGTGCAGAGGCCCATGTGAGGCAGGTACACTGCCTCTAGGTTCTGTATCCTTCCTTGTGTGAGGCCAAGAAATGTAAAGATCAGTACAATTCAAAGGTAGCACGATGGTGTCCCCGCCGCGGCTGCCGCATTTCGACGGAGACGAAACAGAAAAAAAATAACTTTCATGTGCTCTACAATGTGAGCGCATGTTAAAGAACCCCAGGTGGCTTAAATTAATCCGGGGCCTTCCTACTTAGGGTCTCTCTTATAGCCCACGTGTCTCTTCGGGACGATACACCCGGAGGAGGAGGAGGAAGAGCAGGAAAGACAGGGAGGTTGTGCCATCGTATATGAGGCAACAGCAACAACAACCGGACGAATAATCAGCTTGCTACCCTGCAATAAACCCGGAATGTACCACATACAACAAAGTGACTTCCGGCTTTACTAGAGTTTGCACATATCTTTATTAGATAGAGCTTCTGGAAATGCCTGCCTTAAGCTTGTAAATTATGTTTATCGCTATACTAATAAATGCAGGGCATTGTGTGCAGTGCTCAATAAAATCAAATCAGGTTTATTTTATTCATATAGGAAATGCTGGCAGGCCCGATTAACAACATAAGTTCACTTGAAATAGCTTCACGTTGAGGCATCTGTATACATGACAGAGAGCTAATGTGAACAGCTGTGGTGATTCGCATAGGAATATAATTCAGTTGTAACAATTACATACACAAATGCGATATCAATTTAAGTGCGGATAATATTCTGGATAACAGTGTACTGGAAATAGGCATCTAGTCCTAGTGACCTGTAGTCAAATGTATGGCGCTGCAAGGAAGCGTTGGAATACCTGCACTAAGTGTAACAATAAGAAGTTCTTACAAACCACGCTTAACGTAACTTGCCGTACACATTTTTCGGCGGCGGACGACGTAAAGTATTCTGTATTCGGTTCCTTATCACGAGCAAGGCTTGGATGTAACGCTCGAACAGACACAAACATGCTTCAAGAGTTGGTTCAAGATATATATTAAAATAAAAGAAATCATGTTGTAGCGGTATGCTTTTGTAATTTGAAGAACGACGAAAAAGAAAAGATGGATGGTTACATGCACATATGGGAATCCTCCTGTTGGTTAAGCCTGACTGGCTTTCTCTGCAAACAGATTTTTTCGAGTCCCGTCTTACCACGAATAAAATCAACCAGGCAAACGACAAAGAATGCACTACCGTGATGAGCACACTGGGGTAGAGAGAGCATTGTCTATAAATTTCCCCTCGGATTGGTGCCAGAACTGGTGCGCGATTTCCTCTCATAAATAGCTGACAAGGTTCAAGTTTGAGACCTGACCATTACACTTTTTGATATTTCTTTTTTTCCCTCTGTTTCCGAACACCGTTTTCTTTTGTCAAGCACAGTACGTGCTTACACGTTTGGGCTCCTAATGCTTAGTGCTGTTCTCAAGAAAAGTACGAATACTGCGTGGAACCAGCATCCCTGAATTTGCACTACTAAATACAGCATAGCTATTTCACAGCACTTTCTTCTTTGGCGTCCACTGTGTTTGTTTTTATGTTTATATTGTTCTCTAGTATTAGTGTATTCTCAGCGCAGATGGCTTTTTACTCCTTTCGTTTTTTTTTTTTGCTTCCAACATCAAGCTAGTCAGTTCAAGCATTCCAATCCTTTCAATATATATGCTCAAGGGTAAGAACCCGTGCAGGCTGAGAAGCTCCTTCTGAGCCCTATCACAGGATCCTCCCAGAAGGTGCTTAAAATCGATAGTGTTTTCTCTCGCGCGCCAATGAAATCGAAACAGGGAAAACGGAGATCTCTGTTAAATGGATGTAGCTATGATAAAATAATTTGCGTGAAGCTATCACCTGTGATTCCCATGAAACCAAAACTGAGTGTGCCGTTGTGTTATTTAAAGGAAATTGGATTGGGAAAGTGTACTATAACACTACCTCCAAAAAACTATGTTATGTGCATGTAGGGGGCACTAATCCCACCGCGTGGCTACAAATAAAAAGAATAAATATATAAATTGTCACACACACATGATCATAAGAAAAGACGGAAAACTCACTCCTTTGTTTCTTTCTATGGCAACATTATTCGTTCTAAATAAAAAATAGCTCGAGTTATCTTTCCCGTTAAAGAGTCGGTAAGACCTTATGCAGCACTCTGACGGGCTAGTTGGAGAGAATATCGGGGTTCGCAGGGAGAATTTTGTAAAGGACAGAGTGGCTCTGCCGAAAAGTAACACAAAGTTTTTAAAGATACATTTCAATGCATCCGCAACAAGCCGGTGCGAAGGCATTCTTTTCCCACTGAGTTCTTAGCACTTCTTATGAAAAAGTCTATCGAATATCTAACATTTCAAGGCTATTACACCCGCGAATATTTATTTCCGCATGGATTCGCTTATAGAGAAACTTTTTTCAACAGAAATGCCTTGCATTATCTTCTTGCTTTTCGAAGACATCCTGTATTGGCAACTCACTCTGAGAGTTTGTGGTCGCCATCTATCGAGCTTTTTTCTGCATTTCGTTAATGATGGCGTATCTCGGCACGTTGTTTTACAACAGACATCAATGCAGTCAAAGGGTGATTGTGAACAATTTCTCCTGGGCTTTGTTCCTCACGGAGCTATTACGCTTTTTGTTGTTATTTCTGCTTCAAAGATGAAAACAGAGAAACATGGAAAAAACCTTACCATGGGAAGACTACACTGCACATACCCTGCTGAAATAAAAATATTAGTTAAAATTCTTGTTTATGGTGGTATGCAGTTTACCACGCACTGTAATTATGAGCTTTAGTCGCTCAAATGAGCAAAAGAAAACTTTTCCTCTGCACTTATCATAAAGTTTTTCATCACACGCGTTTTCAAAGTTTTCAAACCTAATGATGCTTTGCGACATCTCTTAAAATTAGTTAATCGTCGCAGATTTGTCGCCCAGTATGATGTGTTTCAAATCTGCGGCGGTTAAGCACTTTTATGCTTCTGGTCTACACATATACCCAGCTGCACTAATTTTACGGCGATTTCTTTTTTTTACTGAAGGATGATCTGCTATGTTCCACAAAACGCACTTACTCGTGCAGGAACAGGGAAAACTTAAGCGTCTTTTGGGCCATATTCGAGTGGCGGAAACTAAGCATTTGTCACTGGCGAAAGATTTTGGTACTCAAAAAATGGCGAGCAAGCGCAGCAACAATAAGTAGGGAAACAACTATTTTAATGCATCTAGAATGTCGACGAACAACAGCGAGTCTATCAGAACGAAAGATGAACGGCCACTTGCATTAAGGCGTCGTTGTCGAGCGACAAGTGCTGACGGATGTGCAAAGGTCGCGTTTCCGCGTGAGTCAGCTGTCGACAGGCTCCATAGGAACCCAAGAGGTAAGAGCTGACTCAAGATGAACGCAACGTGGCAGCTGCACGCGACCATAAACAACTTGGGCAGCTGCTACCTCGTATTCGCTTAGCTTTGACTATCATTACCCTAGCATGTGCCCTGTCAGTTCCTTTTCGTTGTACGCTGCGTTTTGTTTTCTTCTGCGCTGGTTACTATATCTCAGTCATTACCGCCTTGCTGGTCGCGCGCATTCCCGAAACAGGTGCTACCCTCTGTTCTGAAGAAAGAAATTCCAAGGTACTCATGCAGCATCTGCTTCGGCCTCGCATGCCTTCACGTGGGAGCTTGGATATTAACGGGAACGATGCTGTGTAGCTCCGCGAGCTGAACCTTACAATGTTTCTGATTTTGTGGTCAGTATGCTCCGCCTTATGTAAAACAAGGTCGTGAATAGCGGACTACAAAAAAAAAAACAACGTCCCAGTGGGCGAGGATGAAAATAAACAAATAAATAAATCGAAACGCTCAATTGCGAATAACGAATAACGAATGGTAGCATGTCGCTTTGGTGAGGCAATATTCGTACATTGCAGTGTAAAATTTTTCTACAATGTACGAACATTGTATGAAAAAGATCAACCTCGTGTCTTGAGATGTCGTGCCTTTCTATAAAATCTGACACAAAATACGATCGCTCAGTTGAACAGTACCACCACTCTTGCGCTGCATTCGCTTGTATTCTTATTCATACTGTGTGGATATCACTAGAAAATAGAGCATGAGCATTGCCTGATTTTAAACGGCCTAATTCTGCGCCGTGTCTACCTCTTCTTTAAAGGGTGACAGCCACGAGTACCACATATTGTAGTCGCACGTGTTCAAGAAACAGAAAGCGCTGACCAGGGCTTACGGCAACACGCCAATTTACATTCAATGTAAAGCCCATGGCGGTGAACACATTTACGAAGTTTTGTTCAGGCGTATCTTCTTATATTAGTGATTTTCTTAGGATTCGCGTTACCCGCAGTGTGCGTATTTCTGCGCGTGTCATTCTACAGTCAGAACTGATGGCGCGATGGGCAATATGGTTGTGAAAGGAAGCGGCAGTATTTTGTGAGGTTCTTGTGCTTCAAACGGACTCCAGTTGCATCGTACCTTATTTTAACGCATTTTCAATTGGTAGCTTCCAACGCCGGTGATTTGATCAAAACAGGCGACGATCGCATCGATTCCCTGGTTGCTGGCACGTAACGGAAATCCTGTATCCTGCCAGACTATTTCGCGCTCCAGTGATGCCGAACATATAACGTAGCCGCCATTTCAGTCAAGTATTAAGATGGTAAAGATCCGCATCTTGACTGCAATGTAATAGCGGTTCGTTTTCGTTTCAAGTACGGTATTTGGAAAGTGCCTCTTCAGATTAGCCTGCTGGGGTCATTGTGCAATCCGTGTATAATCAGAGATTCCATGCCCTCTCATATTTATTCGTTCTCTTGCAACACATATATAAAAAAGATATCGGAATCTACAAGTTAGCGGCGTTGTTGGAAGCATGGGGAGTTCGACAGGTTTTTACTGGCAGTTTTTTTTATATTAAGAAAAACGTAAATCCCACACTCCAGAACTGAGCCCTTGGTTAAAGTTGTAAATGTACACAGCATACCTTGAATATGAGAGTGCTTTTACTGTTCAATTCTTGTCCCAGCACTCAGTATTCTAGAAGAAAGGCAGAATTTAAAGCGCCACTCTACAAAAGCTGGAGAAGTGGCTGCCTCAGGATCACAACTATTATTAGATTTCGAGGATGGTTGGTTAGCTGAAAATTTTAGGCTATTTGAAAAGAAACAAAAAGGTGTAAAACGATGAAAAATTATAAATTCTTGAGGCGTAATAAGAGGTCCTGTGTATAGTGTGTTGCTCCGAAATAGTTTTTATACTTCGTGTGATTGGAATGCCGAGACGAGGGGAGCCTGCACAAAGGCCGATGACACTAGTAGACAAAAAGGAATAAACAGTCGAGAATGTGAGCTTCGGTCTGGCGGCAGCCAACTGCGCCATCATCTCTGCAGCCATGCCATGACTCCCCGTAAATAGGTTCCCTGTTAAAGTATTTAAAAAAATTGGCTGGTGTAACGAAGTTGCTGTTTATTGGTGCTGAATCTTCGCAGTTTTTGCCGTGTTTAGATGAAACCAAGAAAAAAGAACGGTATCCACTGATGATAAAATAGAAATGCAAACCTTTTAGACTACGCTATCAAGCTCGGCTTCTTTTATAGTGATTTCATAGTAGGAAACATCGCTAAGGAGACCAGTAGCCTCGGCTAGCAATACACGAGAACAGATACTGAGTATTTTTGTTCAGAGAGAAAAGGTGGCGAAAGCACGTTTTCTATGCTTGTAGGTTACTCAAAAACCGTACCGCATTAATATTATGAGCAATAGGCCTGTAGTAAAAGGGTTTTTGTTTCGGAACTAACCATGCAGCATCAAGCTGGGCTGCGCAAGCTCGTTAAGAGAAGTGAAGTCGAACCCAGGTCGTTGATAATGACGGCAGCAGTGGTTGCAACTGCGTTGCAGGTTTTCATCCAAGGTGTCTCTATTCAGGAGCCTTGATCACGATTTCTTCTGGTTGTTGACGCTTTTATGGCCCGCTTATATTTCTCACTGATCTGACGCCCGTTGAGTTAACATCTAGTGCCCTGACCAGTCCTCATAGAAATGACTGCACTGAGCAACCTGGCTTGTAACCATCCGCTGTGCTGTCAAAAGCGGCAGGTATGAAGCTGAAGATGGCGAAAGACTGTATGAAAGAAGAATTGTTTTGAAATTCAGCCTTGTCGTCTTTTCACTTGGCTGGAACAGAACAGTGTGAGCTGATGCCGTTTTTCGTTTCAAATTAGAGTGCAGTCCCGCGGAAAAACAAAACGCAGGAATATTCGTTCACATTTTCAAGTTTACTTCTCGCACTCAGAAGAAATACACAGAAGAAATGTTCAGTGAAAGAGGAAAGGCTATAAGGATTTCACCTTTAATTTCACCTTTTTAAACAATTAAAATTAACCAAAAAGCGTCATCAAGAACCATAGACAGTATTAGTAACTACAGTAGGATTCAACTTAAAAAACATGGCAGTTAACACTGGGCCATGGTCCGTGGCGTCCTGTATTATTTCGCTAACCAATCACAGCAGTAAACGAAATCATCTTTTTAATGCTTGAATTTATTGAACAATCCACGTATTAAAATTCTAAAGCGTATCAATTTTTTTTCTTGCGATTAGCTTCTTACTTAGGTGACAAGAAAAGTTTTCACGGAAACTTTGATTTCCGTGCGGTGGTCCTGAATGTGGCCGCATCTTCACTGCAGACTTAAGTTGTATCCGACTATAGAAATTGTTTCCCAAGCTCAAGCTGTTTTATATGCCTAAACTAGATGTCGAATAAAGCACTCTTAAGGTATTACGTCTCGTCTCGTCTTTGCCTGACGACTTGCTGTTGTAGGACTCGAACACTGACTAGCAAGGCGCCCTTGTTGTTGCATCGCATAGAGGATTCCAGGTCATCGCTCTCTGAGCATGACTGCACTTCCCCAAGGGGTTCTGATCTTCTGGCGTTAGCTCGGTGCGAGAAACGGCTGGCGTCGTCGCGTGTAGCTCTGGTGTCAGCCTCAATCATGCCAGCAATAGCCTTGCGGCTATCTTCGCGTCGGCGAGTGATGTCCGGGTTATTTTTGTTCTTAGGAGGGTTAGGATTCAGGGCTGACACTCTGCCGCAGGCAGCATTGCGGAACGATGAGACGTGCCGTGAAGACTAATGCACCCTGCTCACTCTCGTTCCGTCTGGGCCTCGGCATCTCTGTTCACGAAATTGGCGTTACTGGTCGTTCGCCTAGGCGAGGTTACGATGGCTCCTTCCGGCTTTGGCGCCTTGCGCATATCACGGACTGGTGATGTAACTGCACGTCAATAATAACTGGCTTGTTACAAGATTTGGTATTGCTGTTGCGAAATCACAAGCAAAAAAACTACACCCCTTGACTCTGACGCCGTATTGGCCGTATTTATTGGTGGCTAATTAGTGAAAATATTTTTCCGTGCTGTTTATTCTTGGTATCAAATGCGATGCCAAGGAGTCGATAACGAGTAAAGATGGCCGCTTTTTCCTGTATGACAATCGAGGGCCGACAAATGCGAAACCTTGAAAAGAATGAATCGAAACACGAATAAATCACGGAACACAGTTCTGCCCTTTTTCAGTTGCGACCTGTTCTGACAGTTCCGAAAATAACACGTATTAACACGTCTGGACGCAGGGACCGTACCATTGTTCTCTACTGGACTTCATCAAATCAGCTAACCTTTTTCCATTCATATAATCTCTACTACATTATTCATCACACCTTCACCCATCATTGATGCCCAGGGGCAATAGATTTCGCTTAAACAAAAAAACACGTCTTAAAGGGCATCATGGCAATATCGCGATATTTGTGGTTTGTTTTTGGCAAGACAAAATGCCGAACAAGCTGCTGTCTCGCAGAAGACAAGAAAGAGGTCTTTCAGGTCTGCGATTTTCGCAATCGAAGGCCCACACCATCGGCACAAGGTGTCAGCAGGTCTATGTGTGGCACAGTTTCAGTCAAAAATTTATATTTATGCATAATTTGTTCAAGATTAAATATATATTACGTAAACGCGCATGCTAACCGGTCAACGAGTTTAGGCAAGCCGTAGGAATGTCTGCTGATGCTTATAAAACCAAGTGATTTTCTCTGTGCACATTATGCCAGCACCCATATTAGCGCTCTCCTCTTTTATATGCGCATGTGGAACATCTAAGGAAAAATTCTCACAAAGCAGAATAGTCACACGCTGGAATTTTTCTGCATCAAAGTCCGTCTCTGCTGCGAATTTGGTGAATTCGATAAAAAAAATAACCAAGCAACATTCATTGCAATAGTGAGAGATGTCGGCATCTTCGCGGAACGGTTTTCGCAGGTGTCTAGGAGTGTGGGCAAGTAAAGTAGCTTTGATCTTTCTTGATGAATTACTTATTCTCAAAGAACATTCTTGGGGCAATTAAGAGCAAAGAAGTGTTCACCAATGAGGCTCCACAGTTCAGGCTAATACCGTGAGCGAGGAGCTGCTTGTTAAGTGGCTCCAGAAGAAGCTGACTTTGTAGAGGACGAAATAAGCGGCTTAGTTCGTATTTCAAAAAAGGCCTAAACATCTACATCTATGTAAAAGCGTACAAACCCCGGCACTGAGCATTTCTCAAAAATATCCGCAAGACGTTTACATTTTTCCTTATTTACTCTAGGAGGTGCTGGTTTCTTGATGTAGCATTACCAGTGAGCTTCACCTAGTGGAAGCCTGGAAACCATTATCATCATCATATCATCATCATCATCATTAGCTTGGCTACACACACTGCAGGGCAAAAGCTTCTCCGATGTCTCTCCTATTAACCCTGTCCTTTGCCAGCTGCACCCACCCTATGGCTGCTAACTTCCTAATCTCATCCGCCCCCCTAACCTTCTGCCGCCCCCTGCTATGCTTATTTTCTCTTGAAATCCACTCCGTTACCCTTAAGGACCAGCGGTTGTCTTTCCTTCACATTACATGCCTTGCCCAAGCCCATTTCCTCCTCTTGGAAACCGCTTTCTTTTTTTTTTTTGCTCGCGTGCTCTTGTTTAGAGACTATGATATTTTCACAACTGCATATATCTGAAAGCAGATTTCACGCTGCTCACATAGCCCTTAACAATCTTGGTACGCTCTGGAATCTAACGGGTAAGCAAATTCTTCAGCGAGCACTAAATGTTTCGAACTTTATGCGGAAAATAATATGCCTGCAAGATTTTATTTTAATTCATGCGTATTCCCAATTCTGATGGAACATATGCGTTATGGTAAATTATTCAGCGATTCCACTTGATTCACTTGCATTAGAAACAAGTGATTCCCATTCGATAGCAAGGATAGTTTAGTAGCGAAAAAATGAGAAGATTATGTGTCGCTCGTCAACCAGAGACAACAACAACGTCTCTATAAGGTTTTGTAAATTGAATAAAGTTTCTTTGAAGAGCGAGAAATTGTGAAACTTCAGAATTATTTATTCATAACAAACGACGGAGTGCTAATGTCAATGTTGATGGAAGCTCTAGCCATGTGAATTAGATTTCTTTTGGCGGAGTCTAACATTGCCCACATATGAAACGCGCTTCTTAGTAGATACCTTCCTGGTGACGCTTGGCGCAGCAACTTGACTCTCTGTTTCGTTTCCTCAGTCCGTGTGCCAATATAGTGCCGTTTTTTCTAGCTGTGCTTTTGCCTCCAATAAAAAGACAAAAAGCACTGAACCCTGTATGCAACGATCGAGCGGATGTATTGTACCGCGAAGGGTTCTTTGACGATGCGTAAATGTGCTTTCAGCGAAAAATGAAAACAACATAACCGCTAAAACCAATGAGCATGTTAAAAGCAAACCATTAGCACTTCTAGGTCTAAATGTAATCCCTTTTTGAAACCGTAAAACATGAAATGTGAGGCACATTGCTGAGAGCTGAGCTATCGGCGGAGAACATTTCGCTCCTTAATTCCGACTAAGAAAGGAAAAGAGATAAATGGGGAGAAGGTTTTCATCCGTATTTGATTGCCGCATTGAACGTTGCATTTTCGTAACAAGAAATCATAACTCAATGTGGTAGGAAGAACGACACATCGTGCAGCCTCGAGTTCGAGAGAAAATTACGCAGGAGCGCGGAAGCTTTTCGTGCTTAACTCGCAGTATATATCGGGAGGGGAGTCACGTCCAGCTAATGTAGCGGGCCTAAATCCATTACAGATACTTTTTCTCAACCGTGCTTCTCCTTAGCTTCGAAAAAGAAAACAAAAGTGCTGCCGTGACGAGAAAAGCTACGGCGGAGTATATTAGTTCGTTGCTCAAGTCGATGTGTAATTTTATAGGAGCGCTCGCCCGCCTGACATCGAAAGTAGACGTTGGCATGCCGGCTCATTACTCAATTTATTTGCCGCCCGAGAGAGCTTGTGACAGTCCTCTGTACAGTTCAGCTTTGGAGTTAAGAGAGCTCACTCGTTTAAAGCGGCGTTCGCTTACTAGTCTGTTTATGTCGTTATAGGTGGTTGTATCAAGCAGCTTTCTTCATCTTTCTCTCCGCACATCTTTTTTTTGCCGCTCTCATAACCATTTTGATAAGCGACCATGTCTTGCTCCAACTCCTTTGTCCTTAACGCCTGCCTGCTTTTCTTAATCTCCCCTGCGTAGAAAATTTAAATTGCATTCGGGACAGAAATTCGGGTCCGATCGTTCATACTCGCCGTAATTTTTTTTTCTACTGACGTACATGACAACACTGCTCTTACTGATATCTTGTTATTTAGGAAAAGAAGAAATTATAATGTGTTCAATGCGTTTGTTGGTTACTAGAAATATCGCAATGGATTGTTCCGCACTTTTTCTGTCAGCTGTCACTATATTAGCCGACACTGACATCAGATACTAAATAAAACGCGTTTTTTTTATTCAACAGGAAACAGTCAAATACACTTGATTCTTATTAGCTTCCTTTTGAGCTTATCACTGATAACCTTTTTCCAGGAGTATTATTGGAGCGATTGGTAGTTTCTGTGCGCCGTGTAGCATTTTTGCTTCCTCGCGAATCCCAACATAGGAATATTGCCTCGTCCAGCAGCTTTTCTTTATTTTTTTAGCGGAATTAAAAGTGACACTTCCCACTGAGACTCAGGAAACAGGGTGGTTCAACGATGTAGCGTTAGGGGCCCCTTGTCCCAGAAAGGCCACGAAAGCCGTCGCAGTCGGCTTTGAGCCGCTTAGTGACCTTGTGACGTCATTACAACCTGCCCACCGGATTGTGAGAAAACTGTCTACCGTTGCAAATGGTAGTTAGACGAATGATTTGTCGCTAGATATTGCTCAGGAGAGAGCAACCTGAGTCTCAAAAGGTCCACAGGTGGGATCACCTATCATCGCAGGGCAGTGACGCATCGCTTAACCTCTGCGTCACTTCGCCAGGAGTGGTATAAGGGCACCCTGCGGTCTATCAACGTAAAGTAAAGAATAACCAATTTTTTATATATGACATTAACCCATTACCTCTACTGCGTCATAACCTTAAGGGTGAAGCTTAAACGCACCCTCCAGTTTTTTTTTTTTCATGGTGGAAACGGGTGCGGGCGAAATACGGAAGGATTTTGACAGCAATGACATTAGCAGTGTAGCCGAAAGCTTGAAGCGTGAACTTCTGCTGAGAGAACTCTTCAATTTTGAATAAAACATAAGGCATTAAAGCTTTTACAAAGAACGAAATTTTACCACCGGTGCAGTTTAAGATTAGATTCTCTAAAGCAGCACATATAAAGCTTCTAAGCGCGTTAGTGTGAATGGCTTACTCTGGGAATGTCGACTTACTCTTATTTTGTGTCTGTTATTTACTCAATGGGTGCTTGCGCTCCTGTCAGGAAATCTCGCAAGATTAAACTATTTCTAGAAGTAAACATAGGTGGGGCTTAAAGCACTGCGAACATTCCTTATGTAGAGGGCAGCCAAGAAGAGTCAGAGCCCTGCGGTTTTTTCTGGCTGAATTCTTGCTTCATTTTTTTTTCAATTTTAAAATGGTACTTTTTTTTTGCTTTCAAGTCCTTACGTTCTTAGAGGGCTTTTTAAAACGTCTGCGTAAACTTCGGGTAAGCACTTACCATTCTGAACACCGTCAGGGAGTAACAGAGCAACAAGCGGAAATGCTGGGAGCTAAATTCAAGCAAACCAGCGTCGCTTGGAAGGCAGCGCCGATCAGAAACAAGCGCTCGAGGAGGACAAAGAACAGCAAGTGTCGACGCGACGCGGCGGAAACTCGACAAAAGAATCTGAGACGACGCGTCTTCAGCCACTTTCTTTTGATCCGGCCGTGGTGGACAGATAGCTTTCGCAGTGGGGGCATCAGTGGGGTCTGTAACTTTCTTTCGGCCACCGGGCTGACGCTTTCAGAGCGACGTCACGTCGCTCAGTGTCAAGCAGTGGTGTAATGCCTTTTTTGTTGAAGTAGCAGTGAAAGTGCCCTCCGTCGAGGTGACAGCTGTCCACTTTTCGGGGCACGGATATGTACGGCCTTCGTGAGAACAGTTCTGAATCTCGGGTTCAGCATATCTTGCATTTATTTATCTCTACTCCCTGTGCGGGAGAAATTTCTAAAAGTCGAAGTGTATAAATCTGGCCGGAGAACTCCTTAGAGCTCCTCTACCTGCGTACGTACGAATGCTCCTCGCTTTTCTTTACCTATTTTTCACATCTCATTTCAGTTCTTTAGGATGCTAGTCTAGACATCAAGATTGCTCTCAGGGCCTCCCAGATGGTAAATTTCTTATCTTTATATTGCCCATTTCTGTCCGTTTCTCGCGTGACAGTCTCACTGAGCCATTTCAGCTATTTCAGCACTGTCCCCCTACTTTGCGTGTATATTGAAGCGAAAAGCTTCACTACGCTAGTCAACACCGCGCTTCGCGTGAGCCGGCGTATGTCGGAGCACGAGTGACGTCACGCACGGCGCAGGTGGCCGCCGCCGACTCCGTCGCCTGACCTTTCGCCGCTGCCGCGCGTGACGTCACGCGCGGCGCAGGTGGCCACTGCCGGGTGCTATGCGTCATCGTTTGACGTTCGCCGCAAGCGCGTTTTTACCGCGGAGGCCGACTATATAACCGCTTGCCAGAGAGTGAGTGAGTGAGTGAAAACTTTATTGGATCTTTCAAGGGTTTCGCGGTTATGAAGTCTCCGTCGTCTTCTCTGGCGCTGCGAATTGAGACTTATCGTCAGCAAGGGTGGGCACCTATTCCAAGGCTCCACTGAGTCGTGCTGCATCATTCGCGTGCTGCACTAAGGCCCTTTGGGTCGTGAGCTCGCCGCTGGTGAGCCGACTCTCCCATTGCTCCGCACTCGGGTGTTCGTGTTGGTGGAATGCTTTGTTGCGTTCGCACTCCCACGTGATATGGTAAAGTGTAGGTGTGGCATCGCACCAAGGGCAGGTGGCTGTGTATTGTGTCGGGAACATCTTATTAAGTATGTGTAGGTTATGAAAGGAGTTGGTCTGTAATCTGCGCCAGCCGGTCGCTTCCTCCTTTGTTAGGGCTTTGTGTGGTGGTGGATATCTAATTCTAGCTCCCCTATGCAAGTTCAAGGTCTCTGCGTATCCCCCCTCGCAAGCCTGTAGGCGGAGCTACGGAGCATTTGACTGCCCGGCTCGGAATGCGTTACCTCGAGCTAGGCTGTCTGCCCTTTCGTTCCCCCCTATGCCCGCGAGGCCCGGGATCCAGATTAGGTTATGCCTGGGTTTCTCCTCGGCGCAGGTTACCCCGCTGAGTATTCTAAGGGCTGTTCTGCTGATCCTGCTCCTCGTGTAGTTCCTGCACGTCTCCTTCGAGTCCGTCAGTATGTTGAGAGATTGGCCCGTTGTTTAGCCTTCTGCTGCCGCCAGAGCAACGGCAATCTCTTCGGCATCCGCTGTGCCGGCGACCTTTGCCGTGGCACACGTGATGTTTCCTTCCTTGTTTACCACTACCGTCGCGGCTACGCGTTCTCTCTCGCGCGGATGTACGGCAGCGTCCGTGTATACGGTGTTGTCTAACTGGGCTAGCGTTCTTTCTACGTACTCGGCCCTCGCTTTTCGTCTGTTTTCGTGAAGATTGGGGTCCATGTTTTTCGGCAATGGTCCCACGTTAATGGTTTTCCTAAGGTTGTCGGGTACGTCCGCGTATCTGTCTACTAGTCCAGAGAATAGGCGTGCGAATTCAACATGGAAGGAGAAGAGAGTGATACTACCGATACCGAAGTGCTACCACGAGAGTTGACTGAAAAGGAGCGAAGAAATGAAAGGCTGTAAGCTCAACGAGCGTCCGAGACACGCGAACAACGAGAAGAACGTCTCTCCAAACGACGCAGCATAGCATAACCATAAGCTAAACTATAAGCATCTCCGATCCTTTTCGCTTCGAGATATCCAGGCTTAACTTTAGCTATGCCCCAGCCAATTTTTTTTCGTCCTGCAGTCTTTTTTCGATTTTTAAAACCAGTGCATCCGGTAGTGTTAAAGCAGGGGAACTTGCTGGGTCTAAAGTCTGAAATGCTTGCGACGTGCGAAGTCCTTGCAAAATATTGCGATCTTTTCGCTAGAATGCAATGCAAAAGGGGGTCACAAGTTTTCGGGCTGTTTACCCACACAGTTTTGGGAGTGCAATCAAAGTTTACATCTTATTTCAATCTTCACTTAGTTACATTTTCATAGAATTGAGAAATCCGCTTACTGGTATTTCGAACCTTATTCATTAGTTTCAACTCCCCGTATATCTCCTCAGCCCCAGCTCAGTATTTTCACTGCAGCTTTGGTAGGAAATCTCATGCGAGATAAAGTTGTGTCCGGAAGCGTTATATGCGGATAAACCGCTCTTTAAGTTTTCATGTGCACATGGCTGCATCGGCCAATAGCGATTCTCTAGTTTATTCGCAATAGTGAAGCAATAACAACAGTATAATAAGGCTTACGTAGTCATCGTAGCTATTCGAGACCCATGGTGATGTACGAAGCTCTGAATAGGAAAGGCGCTTTTTCTCATCCAGCAGAGCTACACAGAATGTGTTTTCTCAAGGGCGGCAAAAGTTCACCAACGCCCACTGAATTCAAGCGTATAACTTCTTTCATAAGCTCTTTGCTTGCTTCATTGTGTTTTACTTACTGCAAGAAGATGATTGCTATGTTAAAGCGGAAAACGCAGTGGATCCGCCGTAAACAGCGCAATGTGACAGTGAGAGAGTAGGGCAAACAACAGTATTCACTGGCTCGTTGATCTGAGGCATGTAGCATATTGTTATGTGGAAAATTATATACACTGCATATTTTAGTGGTGTAGTCCTTCTAGAAGCAACCTGATTGAATCATGCTTGAGGAAGGCTGTATGGTTCTCAACACTTCGAATTAGGTTCATGGCAAAAAAAATGTTACCCACCCTTCTGCCTACAGGTGCGCAAAACACTTGATGAAGTAAGCTAGTGTGCCTATTTTTCAGTGAAGTATCATAAACGAGCAATAAAAAGTATCCCTAAAAAGGCCAAATGATGCAATATTTGTTCAAGCATATCAAAGTTGAGCATGCCCCTTGAAGCGCTGTTCATACCCTATCGGTTACTGTACACAAACTGCTTCCATCCAGATATTGTTTCTTCCTCGCTGGAAACGTTTCATTTTTTACCGTGCTTTGAGATTTATTGGAAGAAGGAGTCCAAGTGTCTTCGGAAACTTACGCAATGCGCGGTTTTACTGTAATTTTTCCGCACGGTCGTCGTCTTCCTTCCGCGAATTTCCGCATGTTGCGCTTGTCATGTGGCAACCTCGTGTTGCCGTATGAATACATGTGTCTGACCTTTCTATATGTGTTGCTCATATAATTATCTATGTTTCATGCATTTTCATGCGCAGTTCATTTTAAATCTCGTACGAGCCATGGGAAAACAGTGTATTATTGCAATGGTCATACGCTTCATTCCACTAGGGCGGGCGTCTCTTTCATTACATTTAGCAGCTGTGAGCAGTTCGACAAAATTATTTTTAATCATGGCTAGGACCACCATTACAAAAATAGTTCTCACTTTAAAACTGTAAAAGCAGAAAATGACATTTCACCGCCAGTCGCATCAGTTAGTAAACGCCTTGAGTCAGTGTTGCTCCCACTTGGGCAGCGTGCGGAATAAATAGAATGACTTTTATCCCCGCTTTGGGCCACCGCTTCCCCTACCCATTCGTGCAAACATCGTGCCATCACCTTTAATGTGTTGACAAAACGAACACGACGAAAATAAGAGCGCTTTCTCAGAGATTTCATTTTCGCCTTTCCTCACGCCCTAACCACGGTATCCTCAAAATGGCATTCCGAGTTTGCAACAGGGACATGTGCTAACTTATATAAAGAAGTATTCTTAATCAGAGTTTACAGCAAGGTTATGCTTAACTTTTTTCTTCGCATTTCCCAAGTAACACCTTGTCAGAATTTTGAAACTGCCGACGTTATAGACCAAAACTTTTCAGCTTGCAACTACTGCGAAAGAAAAAAAATTATTCTCATTCCGCGTTGTTAGAACTGGTATAGCTGTTGGGAAAGCATTTCAAACACGACTCAATTTCCGGTGAAGTCAGAGTGAAAGTTAGTGTTTATCTGTTTCCCACACGTTGACAACGCCGTACAGTAAACTCTATCCGTCATCTTTTCTACGAGGCTGCTGAGTAGCTTCGCGGCTCACCTCCCAGTGCGAGTAAGAGGGGAGAGTAGTCTGGCCCGCGACAATCGCGTTGGAATGTTTTCGAGTCGAGGTCTATCTTGCCCGATGGGCCCGTCGAGTGCTCGCACTGGCAGAAGCAATCGAGAGCAGCAAATGGAAATGACATCGGCTTTTCAGTGAGCTGCATAATTTCTATACTTTTCAGAGCGAAGCAAAGTAGTGTTCAAATACGCGAATGAAAGAAAATATAGTGCAAAACATCCTGAAGACGCGTGCTCACGTGTTTTGAAATCGGGAAAAAAAGAAAAGACTAGTGTTAACGCTCTAAAATTGGTTTTACGTGCTTTAAATTCACCGAAGGCTGTTTCCTAAACGCTGAGGCAGATAAAATATTTTCCTTAATAATAACTCAAACGTCCAGGGTGTATTCAGTTACACGGGGCAACTATGTGTTCCATGTCAAGGCAGTTTCCGTTCATGTTTACCAACGTCACACTGATCTATTTGTAGCGTTACCAATGCAAACACTCAGTTGCTCTTTAGTTGTGAATTGTGGCTTAACAATACTGGGAAACTATCAGGACTGAAACTTTTATTGCTGAAAACCTTAAGTGTAGTACCAGTCTTTTTCGTTGTCTGCGTTATCTGCTTCGTTAATATTTATTTGAGGAACTGAAAACTATTCATGGTCACCGTCCCTGTGGGCCATTCAATTCAATTTAATTCAATTCAATTCTTTATTTTTTCAGAAATAATAGATCCTAGAAAGGGTCAAGAGCTAAAAGCTGTCTCGACAGCTTCACTAGGCCCGTGGCCTCTTCTACAAGGCAGTAGTGGTTTACAACAACAAGTAGTGTCCATGTTAATTGACATACAAAAATGCGAACAACAATGAATTATACAGTAGCAGAAGGGCAATTTAATTATAACTAAACAGCATATGATTTCAAAATGTGTCTACAATAACTGTGCCTATAGTTGTGAACACAGCACAATACCAACAAAATAAGTTAAGCAGACAGAATATAAAGAATAATAGAATACATTCATGTTCACAAAAAAACAGCACTTGCAAATGGAAAGGCAAACACACGTAGCCATTCATTCTATGAATATAAAATACATTCTCAGTTCTTTTACGCCGTAACTCATCACACATTTATGCTAATTTAGAATAAATGGCAGATTATGCTGTAATGACTGAAATTTATAATTATTTCGAAATTTAGGACGTAGCCAAATATCATCATTACTTGTGGACAGTGCTATACCATTTCTTCTTTTTAGGGATCCTAGATTCATTAACAAATCTTGGAAAGCTACAGTGGAAAATTAAACAGAGCGGTGCAGGCGATACGGATACATATACTCAGCACTTATTATGTTGTAGCTTAAAAAAGCACATCACTTCCACAGCGCCATACTTGGTGCCACCTTAATTACAATTTTATGAGAACAAGAACTGCGCAAAGAGGAGGGGACAAGAGAGAAGAAGCACAGGGGACGAGCGCCCGTTTTCGTTCCCTCCATTTTGCTCAGTTCTTGCTATTATAATGTCGTAACAATTAGCAACTCACCACGCTCTTCTTAATTACAAGACATGTTGTGATGAAGACATGCAGATATTTAAGTGCTCCGGAAGCGATTGTACCTGAGAGGAGTGATCTCACATAAATCGCGAGAGTTTTTGATTGCTGATCATTCAACTCGAAGTAATAAATGTTCACACTGCGGCTGCGTTGTATGAAAGCCACATTGCTCAGCGCACAGCGTGTGTAGCAGTAGGAAAAAGCTGGCAATTTATTTTTTATGCCTTTTTTATTTCTTCCACTAACAGTTTCAGGCACCGTCACTAATCTTACTCTGTCAAATTTCCAGAGGTAAATGTCAAACTCTTAGTACAAACTACAGCAGAAATCCAATCCCAGGGGCTGCGCTTAGAACGTTCGTTATACTGTCCAGACTCGCTAATCCTTCGGCGTCTACTACAACTTCCTTTTGTTCATTTCTTTTTTTCTTCCAAGCTCTTCAAGGTGAAAGGAATAACCTGTTGTCCTACCCCTACTCCGCAACAAATTTTCTTCGCAGTGAAGGGAAGGCTACAGGGGCGGGACTTTCATAACTGTCATTCCGCCCAATAGCTCGGCTGCACCATGGTGCGCCTGGCAGCCTGGCACTTCGACCTCTCCGCGTTACCCAAATTCTGTCCCTTATGTAGATGGCATCATCACTGGAAACTTATAACAAGACGTACAAAGAATATCTGCTGTAATAAAGAAGACTTGTTTTTTCTCTCAACTTTCGAATGTTGAAAACGGGAGTTATGTGACAAATATACCTCAATTAACGACTACTGCCACTAAACTATGTTTTAAAAGCAAACTAAAAAGGAAAACCACAGACTATATTACGCTGCGTGAAAAGAGACGCCTTGTTTCGGCTCCGTAGTTTTCACTCCATTGTCAGAAAATGTTGCCGAATATCGCATCCCAGCTTTAGAGTGCACGCTATACGTGACCAGGCATGTAGTGTACGCCTTACAAGAGCACGGTCTTATTTGTTACCTACTTGGGCTAAGACACGAACCGTTATCTAGGTGGATTCTTCGGTACGAATGCAAAAGTGTTTCAGAGAAACGCGCACGAGAAAGTCGGTGAAAAAATGGCGTGCACAGCCTTAGCCATCCTATATGCCATTTTTCAGGCAGTTGACGAAGCTTGGTGGTTCAGCATTCGCTACACCATAAAAGAATTAAGGAAACGCTAGTGTCTTCTTGGGGGGAATTAGTGCCCGTTAGAAAAGCGGCAGGTAAAGGGTCCATCAAGATTTTCCAGGCAACAGGGTCGGCTTTTCAGCAATATATTCGGTACTTAAAACGACTATAATGCTACCAAAGTTCTCAGAGGCTAGAAGCGGTACTTTTTCTACCATGTACGGAGGTATTGAGGTCCGCAGGTGACGCGAATTCCCAACGACACGGCTCTGATGCAGACCTTATGGTGTGGGAAGTTTCGACGCGCCCTCTACTTGCCGGCAGAGGGGATCGAACCCCACACCTCCCGCATACGAGGCGGACGCTCAAGCCGCAGTCACCACTGCGGTGCAGCTTGCTATGTGATCGCCGTAAGCAGGCACCAGAAGTTACTCGCATTGTACGTACACTGAGGACTACACCATCAATTTATTGCTAGCGATAAATATCGATTCTCTGGCTTTTTGTGGGTATAATAACGTTTTTCCTGGAGAAACCTAAAAGGAAAAACGCATTTATGGCTCAGGAAATGAAATTCAGAAGAATTCAAAATTAATCCCACCACTCATTTCAAACTCGTCACCTCCACCCCGAGGATTGATGCCGCCGATTTTGGAGCGAATGGCGGCGCCGTGTGGCCTTTGGGGCAGACGCAAAAATTCGGGGCCGGCGCACGTAATTCACACGTACTTGCAAAATAGGCAGGTAATGAGAGATATCCGTTTTGTTTTTTATTCTTTTCCAGATAAGAAAGCTCTGCTTCCGATAAATGTGGTCTCTTTGCCAACAAAATTCCGCAGCCTGTCCATGCGCAGGCCAACTTCAATCCGTCCTCAGTGTGTCCTTGAGAAAAAGGCAAGTACAAAGAGGATGCGTTAGACTCGGCAACACGACGATTATTCGACAATTCTTTCAGGGTTGCCATCTTTCCGCCGTATTTTGCCGTAATACGCAGTAATTTTCTTTCACATTCCTTTTTTTTCTATACATAATGGTTTTCAGTTTTCAAGCAGACGCATACGTCCTAATATTTTGTTCTTGCGAAAGTGTGGGCCCACTGTTTATTTTGGATCTGTGCCTGAAGCATCAAGCATTCCCTCTTGTTTCCTCTGCAGGCTCTATCGGAAGCATTTTTGCCCATTATTCTTTGATTGCGCTTCGTACCCATCCACTTGCACCCGCTGCGAAGGATTCTCGCGGAAGTGTTCCGCTACAATGAACCGTCATGCCCGGATGCACAATTTTCAGTGCATGTGCCGGTAGCGTGCCACGGCACATTTCCCTTTGTCTTGCGCCGGGACTTGAAAATATAATTTTTGGAAGACTGCGTGAATGCGTACTGCCCCAGCCATTGGTATGAAACTGGAGCCGTTTGGCGGCGCGAGCTTTTCTGTGCGCTGCCGCATTTGTTGCGCGAGTTTCAGAGGGCTTCCTTCATTTCATTCCGATGGATGCTAAGCAATGACTCATAGACTAATTGTAACGACAAAAACTTTGCTGTAAAGTGTGTCGGTGCCCGCCTAACGTTGCGAGAGAGGCAAAGAAAAGGTAGTAAGAGTAACAACAGTTGGGTTATCTTCCAAACCCAACGCAAACACACACGCAAGAAACGCTGAATGGCTGAAGAAACCATCAGCTGGTAGTTAGTGTTGTGCCTGAAGCGTTGTTAAATACGAGAAAGAAACGTATTTCGAGACCTTCGAGCATCGCACGAGGCACCCTCGTTGCAACTGTGCGCATTTCTCGTATTTTTCTACGCATTTTGCTCGCGATTTAAAATAAAAAAGAAAAACTTAACAGGTGAATCTGGCGCTAACTTTGTACAATATGTATTCCGGAGGAGTGATCACAGCTACGAAATATTGTTCCGTTAATCGCCGTATCATTGTCGGTGCCTCCTTCGTGCTAGTTTCGTTTCTGTGAACATTTCTGAGTCGGCTATTGCTCTTAATTTATATGCATCACTGGTAATGGAGATAGTGAAATACGCTCAGCTATGCTTGGGTCCATCGGACAGTGGAGAAAAGACTACTCTCCATTGATTGGTCGTTTGCGCCTTTAATGAACTTCGTGATATCCACAGCATTGGGCCCAGCGAGCGTGATATATTATCCTTAACTCAGTGTTTGCTTTCAGGAAAATTGAATGGACTTCTTCAGTTATTTGGTGTGTCGAAATAAATAAGAAGGAACAAGACAATTGCGGTGGTTCGGCCATTTTGTACATATATCTGTTCTTTCCTGCTTACTGTGCTTGCCTCAGTCGTAGCAAGCAAGACAGCTTGGTCTAGGAAAAAACCGGCCAATAGCGGAAGGCCTCCGTGAAACGGCGCAATGGGCGATTTGGCCGAGTGAGCAATCAGTGAACTCGGTTTATATTCTGCCAAAGTTGCCGAACTTCAATGAACGCAGAGAAATGTAAATTCTTTGGGTATTAAGGGAATTAATTTGCATATAAGCTTCAGAAGATTTGCATCCCAGTTTTCCTTTGATCGAGAGCGAGACAAGAATGAGGAGGATAGAATATGCAAAGCATACGCGAACTCAAAATTGAGGAGGCCGCTTCTTATCTCGAATTCGGTTCACATTTATAATTGCATATGTCTCTGTGATGGTGAATAGCTTTGGATATTTTTCCACTCATTTTTTAAAGCCGGAAATAACAAACACGACTGCGATAAGTCTGTGACAGCGAAAGTGGGTTTAGCTGTCTGGGGATTAGTTTAGGTTCGGTTCATTTCCGTTGGCCTAAAGACCTTATCTGAAAGCATTAAGCCAGGCTTGGTGTAACGACATGTTCAAAGCTATCATTCGGAGTTAAATGGAGTGTTACTCGCTGTAAAGTATATCAGAGGTTTCAGGGAAGCCCGCCATTAATTTTTAAATATAGGGTTTTTGAGTTATGAAGACGGCTTCTGCGCCAGAATTATACCCAATGTCGGCGGACATCCAAAAACAGATGACTAAATAAAGTTAACTTGTTGCCGGTCGACTAACTTTTTAACTACTACCGATAGGCGCCTGACTGCAATTAGGGATTTGTAGGCAGCCGTTAGTAATAGTCTTATCAGTTTTCAGAATTTCGAAAACGCTATTTCCCTCGGCGCTACGGCTCGATAAAATTTGGATATTTCAACCAGTTACGTGCACTGGAGAGGATGCTTTACCTATTGCTTCTTGAAAGCTCATGTATTTTAGCGCGATGTAGCCAAAATGCATTGCGGCACAGCGCCGAGGGTAATCATGTTTTAGAAGTTCTAAAAACTGCAATGGTTATTGCAAACTGACTGCCGGCTACAAATCTCTAATTGCAGCCAGGTGTCTAAATGAAATAGTTGAAAGGTTACTTATCAGAACATTATTAACCGGCAAACTAGTCAACTTTTTTCGCCTGTTTGCTGATGTCACTGATAATATTATGCTGCAGAAGTCGTCTTCATAAGTCAAAGGGATATCTTTTTTTTTTCAAATTTGTGGTCGGCTTCCCTGAAATACCTGGTATATAGTCACTAGCAACAACTAATCAAGCTATGTTTATTTTAAATCAAGTTTATCATCATTTAAAGAAACGCTTGTTGGTCTTTTTAAAGATCCGGTTATGCGTACCCGCGGTCGTTACTGCGATGGTACTGTTGCATTGGAGGTAAAAAAAAAAATGGTGCGTCTATGCCGCAAGAGTCTCTTGATGAGTTAAGTGCGTTTGCGCTGCACTCAATATCTAGAGAACGCAAGCGTAGCAGGGGGCGGCAGAATGTTAGGTGGGCAGATGAGATTAAGAAGTTCGCAGGAATAGGGTGGACGCAGCTGGCAATGGACAGGGTTAATTGGAGAGATATGGGAGAGGCCTTTGCCCTGCAGTGGGTGCAGTAAAGCTGATGATGATGACTTTATAATAATGCTTACTGGCTTTGACCGTAGTGTTTCTCAAAATTATCGAGAGGGTGAAGAGCGCTGCGTAACTCATCTCTTACGGAGAGACTGCGAACGCCGGGAAGACGTACTTCTGTATTTGTCTTGGCTGCCGTTGGCCAGAAAATGTGGGTTCAGCCTTAACAATACAACGCTCGTCAAGGCAAACCTACAAAAAAAGATGTGAACGTTTTATCTTGCGTTAAATTTGTTGGAGTGATCGGAGCTAAGGCGAGGAAGAATCAGCTCCGACAGCGTTGAGGTTCGAACTGTTTATTTGAACTGCTCGCGTTGCGGCGGCCTAGCACAACTTCCTCTTTTTTGTCCGGCCCCGCGTGCCATGGCCTGCGAGCCGAGTGCGGCGCGAGGGGCGCTTCCCCCCCCCCCCCCCCCCCCATAGTCAAAAACGCACTATTAAAATAATTTCATCTCTTCACAATAGAGAGCATCATTGCACAGATGCCGATCCGGAGACATAATTTGCGTTTTTGGCTCAACTATCCAAGCGAGTTATGAAAACGCATCTCTGCACTCCAGCGGTGGCTTAAGTACTAGTTAAGAAACTTGCATACATAGTGCCGCCTCTCTTCTCTGGGTAAGTTTCAGAAACTCTATGACTTTGAGACAGAAGTAAGTGAGCTTTAGAAACAATGTTTATTAAAGGGAAGTATGCGTGCAATTATTTCTCAGGGTGCACGTTAGACGCTTGCGTGGTGCGCACCACCACTTTTCGAAGGCCCGAATTTAGTAACATTTTGTTCCGTTTTTCTTTCTCCTGGACCTCTGGCACTGTATTACCAGAAAAGTAATCCAGCGCTACACTTTAATATGAGGAACAGGAAGAATTTGACAGGACTAGAGCATTGCCCGGAGCCTCCGAATGCCACGGGTTCTGGGTGCGGCACCAGTGGCGCAGGACATAAAGAAAGAAAAAATGAAATGCTACAACAAAAGGCCTCGGGACACAAATGCTAATGGCATATTTATTGAAGATAGCAGGTTTATTGCGCGATGGCTACGTAGTCATGCAGAGGCAGAATTGCCAGCTGCGTGGCATCGGGTTACGTACCTCACACCGCAGCGTGTGGCGACGGCGTTCACAACGGGAGCGGATGGGATTACGCCTCCTCTGACGTAAGCAGCCGTCAGTGTCTCTGCCGATTTTTTTTTCATTTCTGCATTAGGCAAACATAAAAAAAATACCTCTGGTTTAGCTTTGGTTAAACCTGGTCAGAAGCGAAAAAAAAAACCCCGACTCGGCGTCGCTGGTTAGACGTACCGCCTGAAGTACTTTCTGCAGATTCTTCGCCAGTAGCACTCTTCCGTCGCTTCGCGACGCGTGTCGCACGTTATTCTTCTGTTTATTCGGCACCGCGTTTGTTCCTAGCCTCAACGAAATGTTGAAGCTTCGCTTTCCGGCGCGCTATCACGGCAGGTTGTTCTTCCTCCTCCATCGCAAAACCGGTTTCTACACCCACCGGCTCGCCGTTGATGTACACACACAGCTCTCCATTGACGTCACAGACGGTGGCTCCGCCCCCGTTGTCAAGCAGAGTATCTATCTCCATGATTGATGAGCTCGTTTACTCAATTTTTTTTATATTACGTCGCCATCATACAGCATCGCAAGTTGTCCCAGCTCTTTACCTTTTACCTTGACCTTGACTTTGACCTTGACCTTCGAGAGATTTTGGGGGTGGCCTACCATCTTGGTTTGGCTTGTATATGCCCCACCATGGCCTGCGTGACTTTGCTCTACGGTTTGACCTCTAAAGCTTTTCAAGGTCATAAACGAAACTACACTACCCTCTTGAAAACCTGAAGCTTTCGCTTCAATATCCAAATTTCTGTCGGACGTGATGAAACGCTGGAGTGTTCTGCGTTCTTCGCGCTCGACTAGTTCACAAAAGCTTGACTCTGAGATCCCGAAAGAATTCTCCGCTCCCCTTCTACAAGAACACGACTTAACAGCCTGGTCTCGCTTTGTCGGGTCTTAAGGCGCCCTTTGTCTTACCTAAATTCTACTTAGTCTAGACAGTCTGCATCGTCCTAAGTGCTTCCTCGTTTCGCAATTAGCGGAAGCGCTGACGCGGTTCTTGCAAATACTCACTAGAGGGTTTCGCTGCACGGCGTTCTATTGATTCTCCCTGCATTAACTTCGCCTCCGCTTTGTTTCCGCAAAGGTGCGTTCCTCGTGTTGGCCTTTCCGTCCTTTCATAATTACAGGCCGGTCTACAAAGCAGTATGCGTTAGTCAACTCTGACGTCACCGAAGACTGCGTTAAGGCGCTGCATCTGAAGCCGAGACAAAGACGAGACAGAGTTTCAGCGTTCGCACGCTTGACTAGAGCCTTTGACCATCCGCTAACTGCGGGCCCATGTTTGCCTAACTCCGCCCCCACAGAGCGTCGGCATCTTTTCACCTGTATTTGCACAAATTTCGCCGTCTGTGTCTCTTACGTAAACTGAAGCTAAGACGCTTTCGAAGTTTCATGTTTCGATTTGTTTAGAACGCAGCTCTTAGGCGCCAGTTCGGGGATTCCGCGTCGTAGTCGTCGGTGCGCTTGGTGTTTGCAGGCGAAGTCGGGGTAACGCACCACCTGACAGGTCACAGGTCACCCTGTCACCTGACAGGTGGCAGCAGAGCGAAACGCCAGCTGCCACGGCGAGAGAGGAGGAATTGAGAACATGAAGGTGGCTGCCACGGGAAGATCCCGGAGGGTGGCTGGAAGCATAACACGGCTCCTGCCAGCCGTGGCCTAAAAGACTTCGTGAACAGCTGCGCTCAAATTTCGCATTACCGGCCATTGTAATTGTCTGTCAATCTTTCACATTACTTTGTCGAGAAGGGGCCTTTTATCCCGTGTGCAGTGAAATTAGCTTACCCAGTCATTCTTGATTTCTCGAGGAGGGTGAAGCTGTGGCGCGTTTAATTGCGCTTTCTTAAGTTTTTGCTTTTTAGGTGTGAAATTTTCTGAATTTTCTTTCCAAAGTTAGCTGCATAAAAACAATGTTCATTGTGCCCGTACAGAAAACATTCCAGCTTAGTCTACAGGGGCACCTCACTTTTTCCAGTATTTTCCCTGTGTTTTGTACAAGCGTCTACAACCATTTTTATAGCGCAGCTCTTATGCGCCCGTTCGTAGGCTGCGCCGCGTCGCCGTCGGCGTAACCCAGTGCGAAGCGAGCCAAGGGAGGACGGGAGAGTGAGCGCGCTCCCCTCGAGACCGGTTGTGCCGAGCGAACGAGAATGCCGCCCCTCGCTCATAGATGGCGCCAGATTGCTGCGCGTCGCTCGCGCCGTCTTCCATAAACACTGCTTGTGAGGAAGTACATGGCTAATGGAAGGGATGGTTGTCTGCGGCGGCACGCGCACCGACGCGCTTCCTCCGCGATAGATTGTCCGCGGCGGCCGCGCCACTCATAATGTTCTCTTCCTAGAGTAAGCCGCCTGCTTATTAATCATGCATTGGTGCAGCTGGTTGAACATATCGCTATCTATTTTTCGAGCCACAACGCCACCTTCACGACCATCAAAGGCTGGGAGGTGAGTATTACTTGAGAAGTGTCGGTTGAAAATAATGACTGCTTTGTAGCTATACGTACCCACTTGGCCAAAAGTAACCAAACAACAGGTTATTTAAGGCACGCATAAAGACCGAAAGATGTCAAAACGTGAGTACAAAGGCTCACCTTACTTTACAAAGATTCATAGCTTAAGGGCTGCCATAAGTGTTTTGCTACGCGGCTAAAAAAGAAACCACTTGTGCCCGGTTACTTTTGGCAAAGACGGTACATGCACGGATCTCTCAAATTCTTTACCTCAATATATCGCAAAGTCAAAGTACCTAAAGAGCTGCCCTCAAACATCGCATTAGATGGTATCGTAATACCCCTTACAATTTGTTAAAGAGCATTTGAAAATGAATCAATTCGAAGAATATGCGGCACAGAGAAGGAAGCAAGTTCTAGTCGCTCGCTTCCAGAAAGCCTGTCGTCAAAGCAATGTCCAGGCTTTAAAAAGAACCCGCACAGGAAAAACATGTAGCGTCCTTCCTCAATCTCTTCCTCGTGCTACCTCATGAATACGCTCACTATACACTCAATAGCGTATTCAAGTCCGGTATCTCCGTTGCTGAAATAGTGCAACAAAAGCTTCTTATGCTAATGAAAGTGGGCGCTATTGATACGTTTTTACAAATAGCCGTCGCATATGCCGTCGGTGAGGACAATTATCGTCTCCATCGTTCATAAGTTGTCATTAGTGGTTCGTCATTTCTGTAATACATCACTGCGGGTAACATATCTCGCTTTAGAAGGAATAAGCAAGGAGATAAACTGCCTCCGTTTCGTTAGGGTTGCCAAGCACGAGTTGGCGAGAGGTTCAGGATAGAACCGTTACTACCGCGGCGCAACTCCCCTGCTGTGGTGAGTGGTAACCAAGTCCCTAGTAAGCGAGGAACCATAAAATACTTTAATAATAATTTTAATAACCGCTTAACGCATCTGGCCCGACGTACCGTGCACCGCTGTTCAAAGATGCAAACTCGAGTGCTGCTCTGTACAGAGCATGCAAGCGGAAGCCATGAAAACCTGACATTTTAGAATCTAGAAAAGAAAGCTTCATACTTTGTCTTATGATGCTACCGCTATTCCTACGTCTTATGCTCAGTTTTTAGCTTCTGTTGTACCGAATAGATATCAATGAAATATCTGCTACTGGTTGCTGGTATCTTGTATTAAGAGAAGTTTGAGATGATAGAAATAAACAGATGAAAAAATGCAAGCGGAAATTTTGAAAAACTCTACAAGCCACTTTCATATGATTGGCGTGGAATCCTTCAAGAGTGAGGCATTGTTTTTACGGCCATTTTGAAAATGCCTAAAACTTTTAAAATGTTTTATTGATATCATCGCAAGAGAAAAATTACCCGGCATACAAAGCACAAAAAGATGAAGTGACAATCACTCTCATAAGACGATACATTGCAAAAGCTGCAAATTCTGTGTATATTGAACTGTACATACGTAACTATAGTATGTGCGTAACCCACTCGGTTTCTTTTAGTACCACTTAGAAGTTGGCTTGAATTTTCGAACAATTGCATATGAATGTGGCGCTGCCCAAAGAATGTACTCTTTAATTTATTTCTGTCATCAGTATCTCTAAATATCTGTTTATTTATAGCGCCTTCCACTGAAGCCAAAAACGATAACGGCATGATTACCGAGTGGTGAAAAAACTACAGGACGGTTACCACTGTGCAACGCGAGAATCAGCGATAGGTGTTAAGGCATTTATATTTCACTATATATCGAGGTACAGAATATGAGAGCGACTTTAGAAGAAGACGAAGCAGAATTTAATTTCAGCTCAGTGTAATCACCGATTACCGCGGTGGAGGGTACTTGCACTCCGGGAGGGTGCTTGCCACGGGAACTATCCTCCAGGTGGTTCCCGTGGCAACCTTTCTCCGGTCATGCATTCCTAAGCTCTCGCCATACCCTCCTGCTTCCACGGTAACCTTTCTCTTTCCACAGTAACTCCCCTCCTTCCAAGGGAACCATCCTCCTGATGGTTCCGGTGGTAAGGACCCACCACTTAAGCTTTCCTCCAATTTCCTAATACCCTCGTCCTTTCCCGGTAACCGCCCTTCGAGTGGTTCTAAAGGCAACGCTCCCGCCAGTTACGCCGACTACTGTTACTTCTGTTGCACCGACGCGAAACACAGGACGGGCGCTTAACAGCAATCGCTGCAAAACAGCTGCTTTTTCACAAGAAAGGACTGCTGCAGGAGGTCGCACATAACGACACGACGGTCGGGACATGGTAAAGCAGAAATGGGAGACCAGAGGAAAATGAATTCAGTGGCAAAAAAGCATGTAGCCGCCAGGCACTGCTCCGTTTCTTGAGTGTCGGGCTACACGATAGGCGGCGCAACATTTCTAAAATCGGTGCGCCTTTCCCTAAAAGGTGGGGGGTGTGCGAATAACCGAAAGTTTTAAATAGAGAATCGAATGTCCTTCTATTCGATTATTCGAACTAATCAATATAGCGTATGACAAAAATTACTCGAAACAAATCAAATGTTCTCAACTTTTTGAATACTTTCCGAGGTTCGAATCAAGCCTACCGTAATTTTCATGGACAAGTGTTTCAAAAACAGGGCCCACACCAACGCCGTGTGCCATCCTGCCGCGTTCTGTGCGCGCGGGATGAAGGCTTCAGTTCGGAAACAAGGTCCAGTCGTGTATGAGAATCTGAGGGGGGGGGGGGGGGGGGGGTACGGCGTTCGTAATGCTCATACAAGAGCTCTAAGGCTGTGCGATGCGGAAGGGCTCAGGCAGGTTCAGAAAATGCTGTCTTGATTCCCGTTCTCGGAGGCCATGGCTTTTACGTGCATATTACCCGTCTCGTGTCCTGAGGTCTGGCTTTAGTTCAATCTCTTTCATCATGAACAGCAAAAGGTAATGTTCTTACGCGTACATCTTGACGGTCGTAGAATTAAAATACTGACTTTATGTTGTAACCCCTATGTGGAGATTAGGGTTGCGTCTTTAAGCAGCTGTAGCATTAACTGCTCAACACCGCCGCTGTAGCTTCTGTGTTTCGCACGATTGCTCGGTTTGTGCGAATATTCGCACAAGTAGCAAATATTAGTACAAATATTCGATTCGGGAGCGAAGCTGCACTATACGTAATTTTTTCAATTTGGAAGAAGTACTACTCGCACACCACTAACAAATGGCTCACAGACCTGTTAGAAGCTATTGTGGCGGATGTCAGCTGAGCGGAACTGAGCCGTACCACTAGCTGTTCTGGCATTAGCAGATTTTTGTGGGTTTTTCTGTACGAGTGAGTATGTCAGTGAGGAACGGTCTGCGCAATATCAATGGAGCGCGCAGCTTTCTACGCCATCTCGCTAATTATATAATCAGGCACGCCGTATGTAGCGGCGATGCCAAAGGGGGAACGGTGAAACCTTTTGTCCTAGCTCTGAACGGCCCTTGTACTGGGCGGAGCCGGAAACGACAGAAACACTCTGCTTGTGGTTTTTCTCATTACCTTTTCGTTAGCGGTAGCAGCATGCGGAGGTTGTCCCCGTGATTAATGAGTCGCCGCTGAACAAAAGGAAGGCGAGATGAGTAAGAGCTTGTGGTTTTAATTAACGGATCCTCTTGTGGCCACACGGCCGCCTCCAGCAGAGGCAAAATGAAATTCAAACATACTGCGAGCGCAGCCACAGCAGAATCAGTGAGACATGATTCATTACGCTTATCGGCGAAAAGTGACAGCGTAGTCCCGTTTCTCTTCATTTACTAAAGGGTTCGGTGGTAAAAAGTATGAAAGTAGTGTAAATGTTAACTATACAGGACTTTCGTCAGTAATAATTTATGTGATGCTAATTCTGATGCTATGCAGATGTCGAACGAACTGAGGAGAACAAGAGCAAGAGGGGAAGAAAGATGACACAAAGCCTTGATGTCAAGGTTTTGATTCAAGCACTTCTCTTCATCAAAGCACGAACTGTTGGGCGAGTTGGGTTTGCATGAGCACTCTTCGTGAGCACTGCCGAAGATAAGTCGTCTTGCTTAAACGTCGGCAATAAGCTTCTAGGTACAACAATTTTGCTACTATTTAATGAACAATTCCTGCGATTTTTCGGTCACGCTCAGTCAATGGTCGATTTATGTTGCTTGCGGCTTACGCACAAGAATACGCGGCTTCATCACAAAATACTGAAACAGCAACTTTAAACATGTAGAAATGTTAAAACCGGAACCGGTACTTGTGAGGCACGGAGTGCTGCATTGCGTGATTTAAGTGACGACGGCAGTCTCGGCTATTGAGCCACATGTGAGTGCTGCCGCACTACGCCAAAAGCAAATGGTCGATGAAGCAATACGTCCGAAATCTGGGTTCAAATCATCAGTTCTTTCTCCGCGTCTTACAACCGAGTGAGTCACAATTTTATAGACAGAGCTCCAGTATAAAAGATTCGCACCTTACCGATGGCCTGCCGCCACGAGATAGGCCTCCCCAGTGCGATCGTGGGCAAGCACAGCACATCACGCTTCGATATTGCTGCCAAGGTTAAGCCTTCGCGACTTATAAATGAAACATGAAGCGAGTGTTGCGAGAAATAGGGGTGCTAAAAGGGGCAAACCACAAGTCAAAGTGACAATGAGCGAGCTAGCGTAGCTACGAACTCTTGAAAGCCTGCAATAGAATTTTTTATTTACTGCGTTTATACATGTTGGCGCTGCGTGGCAAGAAGAATATTTTGTTAAAAGACATTACTTCAATAATTACAGCAACTGAACGTTATAGGGAGTCTAGACTCAATTTTATTAACAAAAATTGAGAAAGCAATGCTTCATCTGCATTAAGTTCGTAAGAGCTCCGGCCATGGGCATGGTCCTCCGATGCGCGACTGCCTCAGCGCGAGTGAATGTTTTTTACCATAGCCACAAGTATTTTTGCTGTTTTTCGCTACTTGCAATAATTAGTTTGGTTCATGAGGGCTTAACGTCCCTAAGGGACTCTGGCTATAAGGGACGTCGTAGTGAAGGGCTCCGGAAATTTCGACCACCATAAGGTTCTTTAACGTGCACTGACATCGCAGAGTACACGGGCCTCTAGAATTTTGAATCCATCGAAATTCGACCGCCACGGCCGGGATCGAACCCGCGTCTTTCGGGCCAGCAGCCGAGCGCGATAACCACTCAGCCACCACGGTAGCTTTGTAGTAATTAGGCCAGTGAAGGGTAATTAACTAGAGCATGACATCGAACGACCTGCTAAACTTGCTGCCACTTGATTGTATTTCATAGCTGCCCCTCGACAAATAGGCAGCTAAAAATTATGTAACGTGAGTAAGAGCAACGTTAACAAAGCGGCCGGCCTCAGAAACCTCGCGCAATACAGTTTCGCTAAGCCGCACTTCCCTTTTACAAATACGTTGCTTTTGTGGCATTACTGCGTGGAGTCTTAAAACCAAATGCGCTCTTTGAGTGGAGGGCCAGAGGAGGGCCGCACAGCATGCGTAAATTCATGTTTTTCCCGAAGCACGTTGTAGCTAGGAAATTCGTGTTAAGGCATCGCGAGCCAAAGATTACAGCCGAGCTCACGACACCTGTTCACTGCCGAGTCGCCGTCCATTTCCTTCATCCCGGGCTGTGGCTTGTGGGGCGTCATTATGCACAGGGTTTGCCCATAGAAATCGCCTGTTTTACTGCGCTACTCGAGAGCCTATCTCGAAAATTATTTTCGGGGAACAGTAAATTGTTCTTAGGCGTGTTGTTTGGCACACACACTCTTAACTTCGAGAAGAATTTACAATACAAATTTCATTGATATCTGAGAACATCGAAAAATCGCCAGTGTTGCATTTGATGTCTTTAGTTTTAGGGTACATGAAAATTTTCCGCCAGGCACTTTTTTAGTAAGGACAGTGAGGACTCCTAAATGATCACGATTGCGCTATATATTTACCTTCTGTGTAAATCGTTTCACCGCTTGAGCCCTGTGGACCCTAACCACTCGTGGGAAGCATCCGGGTGGGGCAGGTGATGCGGCTTTTCTGTACGACTTACGGCTGTGTCTGTACGTGGATGCTAAAGAGCATCGTCACTACGTCCCCAAAATTACTTGCAAACTAGAGGGAACCAAGGTGAACCGTGTGAAGCAAACAAGACAAACACAAGTAATCTGGGACTGGTCATCATCATCATTTACGTTTCTAAATATTCGTGCGACATCACGGGAGCCATTTTGTGATATAGGGCGCAGCTTCAGCAGTGAAACCCGAAGGAGGTGACGATAAGCTGATTAGATATGCTTGCCGCCTTTCTCCGTGTTACATGCGCCCCCAAATGGCCGCCACTGGGACGTCCGTGTATACTCCTTATACACTTAGATACCTAATGTGCAATACGTAAAGGGCACTTCTTTGACAACGTCCATATCGTACGCTTTCAAGTTTGTTTGGCTGCAAAGAAAATTTAAAAAAAAGGACGGTGACGCAATGCAAACTACATCGGGTGCCAGAAGTAGCGAGTGGGGCTATCTTTATGATGGTTACCTCCAGAAATGTTGAAGGACCCGGGAGGGTGTCCATTCCTGAAATAAGTTCAAATGGTAATTAATGCAACGTATAGAAGGCTTATTGTGGCTGATAATGTCTTTCATTTAGTCTGCGAGAGTAATGGAGTATCACAGTGCTTCCTTCAGTGCGTCGTGACTTAGCGTGACTTAGCGTGCCTGACTGGGCAAAGAGGAAAATGCAGTGAGAGTCGTCAAAGGACTAGTCGCTGGTGGCGAAACTAGCGCTGCCTTTAGACAGGAGTAATTCAAGTCAACTTTAAAGTTGCACACATCTCTCTAAATTTCTCGAGCGCGCGCAACACTTCAATCTTACTTTGTCATGCTGTCACCACCTTCTCGAGTCACGGCTGGCTAGCTACCTACTCCACTGGGGAAACGGCTGGCGAGGGCAAAGATAAAAGAAGAAAAGTGCAAGTTATTGCTCGGGGACGGCCAAAGTCCGCATGGCGTTTAGGGAACGAATTTTTCTATAGTATTTTTTTTTTGTGTGTGGAACGCACCGATTCCTACACGAGAAAGGCGTTTAACTTGAATGCTAGCAAACAATAATCAGCCGCCTGAAGGTGCAACCGCTGAAATCTGCGCTCTCTGTGCATTGTACAGCGCGTTCCCTATTCTAGCAAGAAAGAGGCGTCTTCAGCCATTGTTCGCACACATTCTATTGAAAGCAATCCGCGGGCACAGGATTGCATAACACTAGATGCTCAAGAGAGCACAAAGCACTTCGCTTGGAGCAAGTGATTCGAGAATTGGATACGAGCACGACACGCTACACCGAAGAAGGTGAAAGCACATAGTCCCAAGCACCGCGCTTTACGAAGCGGCTTTCGAAGTGCAAAAAAAAAGAAAATCAGATAACGATGAGTTCAACCCGTAATACCTTCGGAGGAAAATGACGCACACATTTGCACACAATGAAAGCAAGGACGGCTTCTTTCGCAACAAGAACCACTCACCGCGGCGAGGATCAATCCGAGTCATAAATGGGCGGACTGCAAAAGCCCCTCGCTGTCGAGGACAGGTTGTGCGAAGTCTGTTCAGTCATCTTTTTTTTGTTGTTCTCTTGTGAAGTGTTTCTGCACGCAAAGGCTGCGTTTGTTGGCTTTGAGGTAAACAAGTACCCGCTAAATTTCTCCGTTACACTCCGTTAAGTGGAGACGCTTTTTGAGATCAAACACTGCTTGCACACTTTCCTGATGAATTCTTCGACCGCGACGCCACCCTTTGGTGGACTAGTCTTTCCGTCTCCGTTGCCAGCTATCGTCTTCCAAGCGTGTTGCGTCCAAGCCTGGTGTACGTTTATTTTCAGAAATAAAACTCTGGAATTTGAATAATGCAACATGCTCCTCAAGGTAGATTCGCATGATGAGCACTACTTTATAAAAATTAATTTAAATGCTCTGCCTGCGCGCAGCTGTACCCGTACAGAGCGAGACACAGTATTTTCTGCATGGTGCTGCAGGCTGCCCTTCCTTGACACCCTAGGCCTAACAGCATGAATATGCTTGAAGCGCAGTTTTCATTTCGCGGGAGAATATTTGTGTTCACTTTTGCGAATTTCTCTTGTGGAGGCATGCTAAGGCGAGGCTGGGTGGAATTCACCGGGCGTAAAAACTGCCTCTAATCTTGTGCTTTGAAGTCGGGGATACTTGGTAACTATACCGATTTACTTACCTGCGCGGGAGTCTGTAAGAAGCCTTTAAATAGTTTACGTTAGTAAGTACAAATAAACGAAATCCGTTTCTCTATTCAAACTGCGAATTACTTTTTGTAAGGAGCCGGGATCATGTATCTATGAACATGTAAAATAGCATTTTCTCACAAACAGTGCCGGTATATCGTAACCAATGTCACAATAAATGAGAACAGGCATTTTATAAAAAATAGTTTATTTACAGAATTCCACCTTTTCCACGGAGCAGCACAAAGTGAAATGCAAAGTTAATGGTCCGTCGACACACCGGAGACATTAATCACTAGACGACATTGGTCCAACAGTTCTCACAGTTTCAGTCAGTCGCGCGCAACTAACTGTTCGCAAGCCTTAGAGAGAGCTCAGAGTTCACCGGATGACTGCTTTGGAGCACGCGTTTCAACCTTGAAAACTGGGGTGTCCAGAAGGGATGGTTCGCCTGGAATCCAACCAATTTGCGTGTAATTGATGCGGCAGCGGCCGCTCGCAATGCAAGGAGGATAGATCGGAGAAATGTTTTGGGATAGGGGGACGGGGGGACGGAGATTTGGCCCGGTTCAGTGGCTTCGCTCATAGCACACTCCCGTAGCACTGCAGCGGTAGCTTCTCCGAGATGTCGTGATGGTAGTGAGCGACCACTTCCACGGCGGGGCCGATGTCGTCCCCTTTGCAGTCCACCTTGGTCTGCGCGCCAATCGGGATGGAGAACATCTCGGCTTTCTCCGCACGGCTAGAAGTGGCGCTCTCTTCAGGCTCGGGCTTCTCCTGCGTTCTCGAAACAAAAGTTACTTCTCAATTGGCTGCGGCTTGCATCTTTTCAACTCCACAGGAATGTTCGTTATCTATAGAAGACTAATGTAGGCAAGAAACAATGACGCCGAGGCGTTAATCCACTCTGCTATTTGTCAGAAGCAATTGAAAGGAAAGCTAGGATTTCACTACGGTCTTGCATTGTCAAGATGTACCTCCTTCTTTTGAAGTCTATTTTGTTCTCGCTTCCTCTTTGCTCGCTTTTCTTACACGCCGTAAGCTTTATGAAATCTGTGAGGTTTTTTTTTTTTTTTTCATGGTAGCTCATCCTCATTTAAAGGTATATGCATTATTTACTGCGGCGGCCGTTTTACCAGTGTTCTTAAGACAGACTACACAGATGAAGTCACCTACCTAAGCCAAGCCATAAAATATCCGAGACCCACCTTGAGCATCGTTGAATTTCTCGTCTTCAATAGATTAACATTTAAAAATAATTGCGGCTGACAAGGACACACTTCCTTCAACCAAGGCACCATCATTTTCATAGTTTCTTCTTTCATAGAATATGCGATATCCATTTCCGTTACATTTTATGCTCAGGAGATGCCAAAGCGCCTTACCTTTCGCCTGTGGTGCTTCTTGCAGAAGCATGCTATGCAAACAGCGGCTCCCAGGACAACGATACTTCCCACCAGAGGCCCAACGATGGTTCCCAGGCTTAGTTGAGACAGCGCTCCTTCTTTTTCGACTGCAATTAGATATCGAAATAGCACCATAATTGTAAACTTTACACGCACGGGGCAAATTTTTCCAAGTGAATTTTAGCATATTGATCCCCTAAGATTTCCTGGTACTCCTATCTTTCGGTTTTAAAAGCCCCACACACACAAAATAAAGAAAAAAACAGTGGTCGTATTCGGGGGATATACAGAGAGCACATGAAGGCACTAAATTCGTAATCGAAACCCAACTCCGCGACTTGCATATTTCCGCGAGGTGGAACATGAAATAAACGCGCATCTTTGTCAGCGAATAGTGATGCGACCCACCAGCCTTGGCCATCGCGGCCTGCGTGGACGATATGGAGATGTTGAGGGTACGGCTAGTCTCCACGCCGTTGGTGGTGTACACGAGGATGGTGTAGTAGGAGGTGGGATGCAACTCGCTAAGCTGGAACCGCGGCGTGGCCGAGGTGACTCGACGCACGAGCAAGTTGCTGCTGGCGTCGTGCAGCTCCATCACAAACGTGTGGTGGTCGTCGCTACGCCGCTGGCACTCGATCAGCAGCGAAGTCAGCGTCTTGTTCAGCAGCTGGCATTCTCGAACGTGACTCGGTGCCTCTGCGATAGCGGCGTGGTGAAAAGGTTCGCGTGCCGCCGCGTTACATTTCAGTCTATTTCTGTGTAATTCAAAAGCGCGATGCATACAAGGTACGAGGGAAGTACTGACGCCATAGCGTTAAGGGCCCTGTTAAGCAGCAACCTCAACGTCGTCGGCATCTCGAAAAAAGCAGATGGCTCACCTGCTCCTTGGGTAACGTGACCTTGTGGCGTCCTCCCTACCTGCCTACCGTGGCACGTGGCAGTTAATAATTGCTCGCTAGAGATTGCTCGGCAAGAGCAGCCTGGGTCTAAAATTCCTCACCGTAGCTGTGTTTGAAACAGCCACTTGTCGGGGCAGTGGCACATCACTTAACCGCTTCGCCACTGCGCCAGGCGTTGTGTGAGGAATACCCGCGATCTATGAATGTAGAGAATCGCCGATTCCGCCTAAATGGGCATGTAGGCAGAACCTAGTCGAGAAGGAGTTCCTGTGCGCGAGGAATCTCTAATGATGTCGCATTGTACTATTAAGGGTAAGTTAAGGGTTATGTGATGGCGAAAGAAAGTGCAATATCCGTGTCTGCGAAGTTATAGGCAAATAGGACCTCCAGGCTCTAGAAGGGACCCCAAGCGACTGAATGGCCGCTGAAGAACGTGGGATTACGTCATACTCTTAAGGCGGGGCTTACATGTTTCCTCACATTTATTTTTATAGTTTAAAGCACGTAGAGAAAGGCAGGCCTTAGTCAGATGTTCTGTCAGGCATTTTTCCTGCACCCTTCTTGGTTTGCATATGCCCTATAAACAAGAATCAAACCAATAAAAAAATGCGCTGACGTTTATACTGATATCGCTTTTTTTTGCTTCCAAAACGCCCACCGAGATGTGATTACTATCTTACTGTTGCAGGTTTGCGTGAAACGAAAGCCGGGCAGTAGTGGAATATTCGCACCTAACGTCTTAGGTTTGTGAAGTTAGGCATGTCGCACAGAACTCGTGTGTAAAGCATGATGCCGAAAAGAATGCTACCAGTTAGCCTTTTTTTTACATTCTATACTACAACACTGCTACAACATACTACAACTATACTACAACACTGCTAAGTGTTGTAGTATAGTTTGCACCCTCAATGCACCGAAACACCCTGTATATATGTGTTTTTTTCTGCTCTACCCGCCGCAGCGGTTGTACGATATCAGTGCATGTTGAAGAGGCATACGTGGTCAACCGGAGCTCTACAGAGGGTAAAACAGCAACCTTTTTCTCGCTTAATACGTATAAGAACCACCGTCGTGACCAGAATAGTAGGCAGCATTCTTCGACGTTCTCACTAGACTCGCGAGTTACGTATACCGGAGAAAAGAAAGATTCCTTTGCTGTTCTATCACTGTCGTCAGTGTTGTTGCTGTTTTCTGCTTATCGTGTCATTGTTGTCAGTCTTATTGTGTTGGAGATACAAAATTGTCATCGCAACCTGCTTCCCTTCTCAATCCTATGATAAAGTTTTAAAGTCTGCAGAATTGGAAACAGATATATGAATAAATAAGCGTCACAACTCAATTAATTATTTGCGAATGGTGTGTCGTATTTTCTGTGGTACATTTGTCGAGTTTTTATATTCTCTCTAGTAGTAGTAGTAGTCAGCACCTTTTACCTTGCAACTGGTTGTGACAGTTGGACCTTTGTACATACTAGCGCACACTTTTTTTAAACTATCTTTTCTCACCTTCACTGGTTTCTGACAGCGTTCGCAGTTGCCATAGTTTTATGCGTACTATGATTTTCTTCGTCACGATTAACCCTCTTCACTAACTGCGCGAGAGTTTACTAACCTTGTGTGGCAGAAGTACTATGCGCATTAGAAAAAAGATTCAACTTGAAGTTCAGCCCCACTCTTGTCCTATGCGTTTTGTTTCCCGTTTTTTCGAGCTTTAAGCCTAACGTAAACATGCAGTAATCTGACCGCGAAAGCGTGATACTGCCGGTTTAGAGCATTTTTTTGCAAAAAAAAGAGAAAAAAAAAGGAGTCTTTTCGACTTGAGAAGGAAGTAAGGCAGCAGATGGGAATGTTGCGTTTTCGAATAAGTATCTGTTTTCACTCGGCGCTTCTAGGTACCTCCCCGAAAACAAAACTCTTAATTATGTAGAACGGGAAGGTCTGTATGGCGCAAGTGGTGTTTTGTTGTTTCGAAAGAAAGTTTCACCTATGCACGCTCAACGCATAATCCGGCGGAAGCTTTTACGGAGGTCGAATGGAAAGAAAGGTTGCTGTCAGGATGCTTTCGCAGGCGGGAAGTCGTAAATCTCGATTTGCAACACAAAAGCGCCACATGTATTTTTGTCATCATTTTGTTACTGCTTGTGGGATAGCGCGTTTTGGCGTGGTATTATTGCGAGTAATGTGCGCACGCTAAGCCCGATTTTCTGTTACGAATGTGAGCTCAGAGAGTTCGAGTCGGAGACCCTGTTGACATGGCTTTGTTTTTCTTGCTACATAGAAGTTATTTACGCAGATAAAGCGTGATGTGCATTCTCGCCACAGCTCAAGAAGTGTTTGCAGTTTGACCTTTTCTCAGCAACGTGTGCCTTTCTGACAGGCCCCGACTTCGACGGAGACTTTGCACCAAACTATGATATGGTAGCCTTGTGTGAATTAATAAAGACAATATATTTTTCTTCTCATCAAAAACCGCATTAAAGTACTGGTTTCGGAGGTCGTGGGCATCGGCTAGCGGATTTTTCATGGGAATTTACAAGGGAAGTTCTGAGCTTATTTGCTAAACTTAAATTTTATGCTGCTTTATTTCTGAGCTTTCCCGGGCAGATCACCTATAGAGTACTCGGGATTAATCATGAGCACAGCGGTGGCGTAGATTTGATAAGAACAACGATACCGGTTTGGTAATTGGCCATGGTGGCCATGTTCTTTCAGAGGTGTTCAGGATACGTCGGAGTTTTCAGCACACCCGTACCTGGTGGAAGTCAATGTGAAGTTTTCACTAAGGCGCCTCACTTAGCAGTGTTGTAGCTATAGAATGTTAATAAAAGGCTGACTGGTAGCATTCTATTCGGCATCATGCTTTCCACACGAGTTCTGGGCGACCAAAATCAGCACTTATTACAAAGCATCTATATTATGCTGAGAACGTAGGGGTACATTAAGATCAGGAGGCAGCCTGAACATTTAGAGCTGTAATGCGATAGAATTTATTAGTGGCTACAGAGCTGAAAAATCGTGGCAGTTGACGACATATATTAGGATTGATTACGTTAGGGGCCACCATCAACAGTTCTTTATGTAACCCACACTTCAATGCGACAGCATTAGATTTGAAGCCCGGAAGAAGGTGTGCCGTGCGATTTCAAGTAATTTGCTGATTGGTCGACAGAAGTCACATGAATTTGTGACGTCATAACAACCTGCCCACGCTGGTAAGAGGCAACCTGGCCACCGGATTGTGAGCAACCTGCCCACTGTGTAAGGCAGCGATTAAATTATTGATTGGTCGATAAAGGTCGCATGCGCTTGCGGCCTCATCATAACTTGCCCAGCGGGTTGTGAGCAACTTAGCTAGTTTCTAGACAGCAACCTAGACAGTGCATCGAAAGAGAAAATCAGAAAGAAATGTGATATATGCAAATGTCGGCACCGTCACCGCATACCGGATATCTGCTACTCTGAGGGTGGAAGTATGGGTGAGCTGGTTGTTCAAGGTAGCATGGTCACAGTGAGAAAACAACATCACGAAAGGCAGAACAAGACACATACAGAAATTGCAACAAAAGGTGCGACAGATGTGAAATCTACTTCTATCGCATTCCAATCTTAAGGTGACTTAAGCGTCCCCATAGCTTCTTGAGAATGTAAAGTTGGTGACTTTAAGCTA